>NC_079978.1:2147848-2457744 GCF_029852145.1 Microplitis mediator | reverse complement strand
TTTTCTTGTGTGGAAATTAAAAATTTGCAAAAAAACAGAAGTTATTGACTTCGGTCCGACTTTTGAAAATCGAGTTTTCATCAGGGGGCGGTTTTTTTATTTATGATAAATTTTCTTCTTAATTTTTTTATCCTGACTGTAGTCGAGTTGATCGATATCTCGTATCTCGTACTTGCAAGAACGTTTTATTGTTTTGTATTACAGTTAAGTGATGGAGAAGAAAATAAGAAGACAATTGTTAATATAGGGCACAGAGATCTCGTAACGTTGATATACTTGTTGTTTTTTTTTTCACTACAATACTAATGCAAGAGATTGGCTTGTTTATTATTTGAAACTCGGTTAATTGAGATCAGAGAAACGAGACTTAGTATCTTGCACCATGCAAACTTTTTTTAGCTTCATTTTAAATACATGCTAACTTATGTACGTATGGACAACGTATATACACGTATGTTAATGTAATTTAATTAAATTATACATATATATAAAATTAGGTATAGGAAGAGTCCATGATACAAATATCGAGTCTTGCACCTGTAAACTTTTAGCGTACACTTGTCGGTATACTTTTCAACTGAACGATAAGGCAACTGGTGTCAACGTTTTTATATATTAAAATATATGGGAAAAGATATGAGATATTTAAAAAAGATATATGTTCTGACTATTGTCATGAGTAGACAGTAATCCAAGTGAGCAAAGTCCTATTACATGAATTCAGTGAATTGAAAAAAAATAATAATAATAATAGTAATGAAATATTTATATTTTATCAGATGATCAATGGCTTGTACTTTTACTCTTGATATAATGTAATAAGACGGTCTGTTTGATTTATAAATGAATTAGATGAAAGTTGTCAGTGAAATTTAAAAAATAACTTTCGATTTAATTATCTAAGATGCGAAATTTGATTAAGTTTTTTTATTAATTATATAAATTATCTGACTGTCTTATCTCTATAAAGAAAAGTTTTTTATATTTTTTGTAGTAAAGAAATACGAAATTTGTAATGAGATAATTGGCGAATTTGTTGGGAAATTAATTTTTGTAGCGACATTTTGATAAATTTTGGTGACGTTAAATAAATGGCAGAAATTAAAGTCGTTATTTATTATCGGTCATTAGTTTTTTATGTCAACGTTTACTTTTGGAGTCATTGTAATTCAGCTTTTATCAGATAAGAAATAAATTGGAGTTTAAAATTATACGGTAATTGGAAATTACATGGCAATCTAAATTTACGTATGGTTATTATTTGATTATTTAGGTTTTAAATATTTTGGTATACGAAAAAAATTGTCGTATCTGAGTTTCCGTTGTCCTTGACAAGCGTATCGGTACAGGTGTCTCGAAATCATTAGTCATAACAAAGATGAACGGTTGAGAACCGTTTGGAAAATAAATTCAAACAGGTAAAATTAATTATCCGCGAATAATCTTTTGATTTTTCAAAATTACGAATGTCAGTAAATTTTTTCTTTTTTTTCAACCGACTACTGTACTGTAAATTAAATGTATGCTGTGTACTTACTCACAAGTTGAGTTTATAACTTTAGTAATCACTGTGATAAACACCCGACACAAACAGCACGAGGTTCCGCGCTCAACTGCCGCTCAGATCCTTCTGTTCGTTTGGTCTCGGATCTTCTCGTGCCGCCTCGTACCTGCCACGCGGATATACCTGAGCTCCAGTAATCATATCATTTTTCCGTAAATTTTTTTAAATTTTTCCGCGCCAACTTTGACTTTCAAAATTTTTTCCTGCCATTCTCTTGTCATTCAAAAAAAATTTTTGGAACTCCTCTGCTTCTGCAAAAAAAAAAATTTATAATTATTAAGATCTATGACAAGCGATCTCTAATTATAGATCACTGCTGTCAGTTTTTCATGTAATTTGACAGCTTACTAATTTTTTATCTCAACCATTAATTGGGAGCTTGATAATTTTTTTGAATTCTTATCAAATGAGTAACACAGGTAAAAGTGATAAGAGATTCTCATAAAGAGACATAGATGGAGTACAAGTACGGAACAACTTTTGAATTGGAGCGCTTTTACCGACAATAAATAATATTTAATTTTTATAAACAAATTTTTGAATTACCGCCTCCAAATTCTTTATAATTTCTTTAAAAAATTTTCTAATGATATTTTTTGGTAAATTTTCCTCGAAATATAATTTTGAAAAATTTTCACTGCCAGTACAGTCGATCTCTAATTTTTTTGAACACATAATTAACTTAAAAATATGCAATTATTATAATTAAAATTTAAATACCCGCGATATTGTAATTTTTGAACGTAAGAAAAAATCTAATTATTCATTTAAAATTTAGTGAAAGCCGTGTAAAGGGAATAGAAGGCTGATGCAGTCCGTTGGGTTTAGAGTTACCAGCTTAGTTCTGGTATTGGACCAGGTAATCAACTATCAAAGTATCCACGAAGCCTAGAAGTAAAGACTGAAGCTATAAAGCTACTATACGAACCGTAACCGCAGCAAGAATTTCCTGCCACCTGACACTTTGTTGAAGTTGTTGCTTTCGAATATAATTTATTGATATATTTATACTTTTTGCGCAATACTTAAAAGTTAACAACCTAGACTACCGTCTTATCATTAAAAATATTTTCTGTTATTCCCAACTCTGTAATAATTATAACAGTAAAAACCATTGTCAGTATAAATCAATAATAAATATGCTAATAAAATTTTTTTCCTTATTTTTATGACTCATTACTGGGTATTTGACGATTTGTTGTTTTCAAAACTTAAATACTTTCTAAAGTACATTTACACTCAACAATTTTAATTTTCACACTTATTTAAATATATATATCTTGTGAGTGATAATAAAATTAATTTTGAATGATTTTTAATTGATCGGTTTACGATAAAAATAATATTTGAACTTACTGTTGTCATTATTAATGTTATCAGAATTAAAATTTGATTTGCATAAAAATTTGTACGTTTTATTTTTATTATTTTGTAAAGCAAATTTTGCTCAATTTTAAACAATCAATTGCTCAATGAAAACAATCAAATTATTTCTACAAGGAATAGTATAATTATATTTATTTGAAGCTTATAAATGATAAGAAAAAAAATCCTTTGTTCCCTTTATCTTAAAACGGATGTCGAAAAATCGATTGATCTTTGCTGAGGATTAGATTCTATAAATATACATGTAGATATATATAATATATGAGTATTTAAATAAATATAAGTACACAAATGAATGAGAATATCGTGGGAGTGGCCAATGAGAGAGGATTTCACAAGCGGTTTAAACTTTTGAGCGGTTTGAACTCGAGAATTTAACAACAAACTCACACGCTGTACCTTTCTGTGACCTTTATATATTTTATTATACTATCTGATTATACAATAGGCCTTTTTTACGTAAAGAAATGGATCAAATTAATGTTATTCATATTTATTTATACATTAATCCGTTAATTCTTGGAAAAATAGTATAATTTATGGTAATAATAGAATGATTAGCAGATAGAATTAAGTTTTATAAGTGAAATAAAAAATATATACTAGTATATAAGTTAAAAAAGAGAGAATATGAGGTGAGTATGGTCATTAAAAGCTGTATAGATTACCTATCTAAATTGCTTATCTATTGTTTTATTTAAACAATGGAATTTATGAACCCCACTCGAATTGAAATTTAAAAAATGTCTGAATGCTCAAACTATACAAACTTCAATTTGATCAGAAGATTGCTTTTATAGAACAAAGACAAGCAACGTGACGCTTACGTGCTAGTGATAAAGATATGTAGTGATTAGCTCTTTTAAGTGTATCTTTATCTTTTTTAGTTAATTACTTGGCATTAATATATAAATAGATAAATTACAGACGGATAATAAAAAAACTACCAGCCATGTCTATTCTCAACCGAAAAAATTGAAATCCTCTTGTACCGTCGTCAGTAATTTTTTTTTTAAATCAAATTTTACTGAGTGTTCACTTCGTTTTGAAATTTTTTCGAATACATGGAAATCGGTCAGAAATTAAATTTGAATGAAACT
Source organism: Microplitis mediator (assembly GCF_029852145.1). Lineage (NCBI taxonomy): Eukaryota > Metazoa > Arthropoda > Insecta > Hymenoptera > Braconidae > Microplitis > Microplitis mediator. The sequence continues at coordinate 2,453,694 of NC_079978.1, read as the reverse complement.
AACGCCCGAAAAACGAGGGAGAGACACCTCGGCCCTTCAATACAGTAATGAAAAAATTGTAGTATCGATTGTTTTCTTTTTCTTTCGATTCAAAATTAATTATTATCTACTTCTTCAAAAAAAAGTCTAAATCGGACAGAATTCGAATTTTTCTGACATCATGACCTTAGCTGGCCTACAAAAATTATCTGTAGTATCTCTTAAAGTTTTATTTTCCTTGTTAAGACTTGACTATATGATTTTGTCTAAAACAAGTGTCTGCAATCGAGAAACTTTTCGACCATGCGCTCTCCTACGTAATTCACCTGTACTTGTCTCTCAATCTCCGAGCGCTTTATGCATTTTCCGTAACCGTGATCAGTAAATTCAAAAATCCTTTTTATTTTATTAAATAAGGGCTTGCAGTGTTTTTTCGAATACAAAAGCTGAAGTAAAAAAAAAAAATTCACTAACGAATTAACAGACAATCAAGATTATTTAACATTAATAATAATAAATACTTGAGTTATCTAAATGACCTGACGATTTAATCATACGCAGATGCGATAAAATAATAAATTTATAATGGCATCTCATTATAATTTCATACAAGTGCATCGCATTACCCTCTGCGGCCTTGAAATTTGCGTACAACATGGAAGTACATCAATAAACAGCTTGCAATTATTTCTTCTTTGCACAATGCGACATTCAATAGACCATTGCTCCTAAACAATTACTAATATTTACTTTAAATAAATAAACAAGTTTATAATTAAGTAAATTAGTTATCTAACGACTGAAAGTTTGCGGAAACAAGAAGACGTGAATTAAAAAATTTAGCATGGGAAAAAATATATTTTGCTTAATTAATTACAAGACGCCTACACAAGTTCTGTGATTATAAATATTGATACATAAATGACGTATATCGAAGCTTATTGGAAAATAGAATGTGCTGGTTGAGGAAAGGAATTGGTGAGTTGGGGTATAGACGAGTGGGGAAGTCAGGGTGAAGTGAAGCCAATTGGTCCTGAGGCAATGCATTATGATGCGAACGGGGGAATTCACCGTGGAAAGGTAAGAGACGAGGTCCCAGAGAGTCCATAAGCCGTTTATTCTTCTTCGCGGCGCCAATTTCGCGCATCAACTTGCCGTGACTTGAACAAGATTCTTCTCCTCTTATATATCTCAGTCTCACCGCAACAACAACACAACATAAACTAAAAACAACATTTATATTGCGTCTCTGTAATTCAAACTTACCTGCACCAACAGATAATAAATCCCCCACCTATTCAATTTTATTTTTTATTTCAAATTTATTTATCGTGATTTAAAAAGTGAACTTACAAAAAATAGTTGGACACCACCACGTGACACGTGAGTTTTACTATTTAATATTTTATTTTAATCGATTGTTGTAAATAATCCAGCAAATAAATTATCGATTGATCTGCTCTAGATTAAATTTTTAAACTCTGAGTATTAGATGATAAAGATCCAACAAAAGATCACTCGATTGTCTTTAGAAATTTATCGATAACAATTATAAGTTAATAAAATATGACAGATGTCCTTCGATAAGTATTTTAAAATAAAATTACTCAAATAACTTTCGCGCTTAAAAATTCAAATGTCATCTTAACAAATTAATTGAAATAAAAAAATTAACAAAATATTAAATCCGCGGTTGAGTGACAGGTAAACCCGTATTGCAATATTCGTTTGTTTACATTGTCGTCCTTCCTGTTTCTACATCGACCCGTGTATTTTTAAATTTATCACCGGCAATTATTTTTATCGCGCAATTTATATAATTATTAACATCTATTCCTATTATATTATTATCACAATTGTTTTGACGTTTATAAGGAAAATGCTTATGCAGTTAAATTCTTACGGGGTATAATATAGTTCTTAGAACGCAGACTCAGTGGATTCCCTACTACATAATAATAATGTGCATAAGTGAAGTCTCGGTGGTTTGTGCGCCTACACAATCACCATATCACTAAACATCTAATCCACGTTGCGTGAATCCCCGTAAAGCGGACGCAAGCTGTTTCTCAATACTATACATTATAACTGCTATGTTAGATGGACAGCAAGTCAGTCATCCGTTGCTTTCTCATGTAAATCATTTGTAATAAGAACATTGCTTTGAGCTATTGGGCTTGGTACCGATACTTTATTATTACTTTTAAATAGTCGAGAATTTATTTTTAAATTTTTATTTTTATACTTTTTTATCTATTTCAATATTTTACTATATATACATATATACATGCATACATATATGTATTATATATAGAAGAAGTAATTCTAAGGGAAGTTTCGTCATTCTTTTCAAACTCCCACTCTTTTTGGTTTAGTTTTCTATTATTGTCTTGAGCGGGAAGTTATTTGAATTTTTGAATAATTGGACTTACACTGAATATTAAAAATAAGTATACTCTGACACATTTAACAACTGTCGGTACTCATAAAAGGGCTTCTGAGTAATTTTGTGAATATAAATACGGGATAGGTCTAATTGCTTTGGGTCTATCAGTACTATGGTTCATGGTCACTCTGAGCCCTCTAAGCCGAACCGGAAAAGGTCTGAATTTTCACAAGCACACTTTTGAACATTTGGTTAGTTTGCTAATACCAACAGTTGGCGTCCAGACGGTAGTTATACATTTTGTGAGTAGTAAAATATTTTTTTAAAATTATTTGAATCTTTTACGATAGTGAATTGTTGTTAGATAGCTGTGTCATAACGTTTTTTATTAGTGGTAACAATCATTAAGCAATAAGTAGTAAAATAATCGAAGATGCTAATAGATGTTTGAATTAATTATAATGAGGATAATATAAGAATCGGTTTTTCCGTGAAGACAACTGCGTGTATTTCCTAGTAAACAGTTTTTTTGTTCATTTGTATTCACGGCAGGTTTGTGTATGTCTGATAAATGTATTTTTGATTCTGACGGACCTGAGTCATGCCTGTCAATTTTAAAATTTTTTTTTCATTTTTGTTTTCTAATAATTTACATTATATACTGTTAGAAATGTCCCGCAAGTTGTCATGAAAATTTAAGTACCGATAACTGTAACAAAATATATTTATCGCGACACTTTATGTGTGTGATGACCGTGAGATTAAATTTAGTAATGAAAATAAAAAAACATTTTTTTTTGTTTTTTTAAAACTCTCAAGACGTAAAGCGTATATATATAGATATATACATATATACGTAAATAATTAATTTGCATGAAAATAATGTTATCAAAATGGTCCGCGAAATACAAAAATATTTAATTTTTTTTTTATCTTTAAATAATAATTATTATGTCATATTTTTCAAAACGATTGAGATAAAAAATTTTGAACGCATTAATAAAATTTTTTTTTTCACAATTTACAAAAATTTTATTTGAAAAATAGAAAAAAAATATATATTTTAATGCAGCTGTGCATAATCTATTTAAATTTATCGTGAATTTTATTAGTTCGATGATGTCAGAATTACCACAAATAAAGTCTTACTGTGTATGTATATATATACATACACACGATTTTACGATTTAGTTCACACCTGAATCATCCCATAGGCAATATAAATTTTCTACTTTAATATATGTACACTAATCGTCTGGTAAACTCGATCATAGCTGACGAACGTTCTCCAATAATTGATCTCGAAGCATAAAGAAATATTTCACGTGAGTTCATATTAAAATTTTTTTTCGCAAAATTTCTACTTTTACAAAAAAAAAAACCAAATTTATTTAAGATTTTTCTGTGATAAGAAGACTCGATTTGTGAAATCAGACATATTTAGTTTTGTCAACAAGGTATTAATTTTACTTAAAATTATTTATTGAATTGATCATTGATATTAAATCAGATTACAAAATCAATCTGCAGGAGTTCCCCTTAATTATCATTATTATCAATATTTGTCAGCAGACAAATACATAATTGTAGCAATAATTATTTCCGCTTGATCATAAATTTTTTTTAATAACTACTATTACTATTAACACAATTATCACGTAGGAAGATAATATATATTTATAAATGCGTCAGTGTAATAACGTTGTCTGTAGTCGGCAGTCAATGGTTTTCAGTCTTCTCCAGTCTGATACGTAGTGCATTCTTCATTTTACGGAATTCCCCGATCGTCCCGGGCTTCCCAGCGATTGTCCAAATAGACGGGCAATTACCAGCGAGTAAAACCGGAATCGCTGGACGAGATTTAACTCAACACATTTAACTCGACTGTTATATATACATTTTATCCCTTGTAAACTTCACAAGCTTGTATGCCAGTCACGATGATTGCCTTGAACAAATCTCCTGTTAAATATATAAAGACATATTTATTCTCTGGTAAAGTAGCTCGCGGCTTCCCCTTCGCTAATTATTCGCGAATACTTTCACTGCATCAACCAGACACACATGCTACTGCAACAATCTTTATAATAGGCTGCAAATAACAAAACTATTTGCGTTTTATTAATCGACGACCTTTGCGGCCGATGATTGAACGGCTGTCGCGACCTTACATTATTATTTATTGAATTACATTACAAAGTTGTGAAGACAAAGTCGCTGGTCCGGTGCTCTGACCGCAATATCTACGAGTCTTTCAACAAATTATTTTTTTTCTTCCACGGCTAAATTTATTTCATAAATATGACATAATCTTGTGGCGCTTAAGGCGTTAAATTTTAAAAATAGCCGGCTCTGTAATAAATTATTTTGAAATTTTCTTTTTTTTTCTAGATAAAATATTACGTTTCTTTCAGCGCATAATTATAAGACAAATTAAACGATTAGTCGTACAGCTGACGCGGTTATTATTGCCCAGCAATAAATGTCAACTTCTTATCACCACGTACTCGTCGATTAGGAAGATTGAGAGATGATACCAGATACGTATATATCTGAATATGTCATGGACGGAGACAGTTAGTAGTAATTACGCGATTCCCGCGGTGATTTAAATCAACTCCGCTGAGAAAAAAAAAAAATAATAATAATAAATTAATATTTATTGAATATTTAAAAGACAGTGGGGAGAGGCGGAAAGAACAGAGACAAATAAATAGGAATAATTTGAAGATCGATTGCGTATGTACTCTTACTCACTTTTCTCTTTATTATAAATGTCCATTCCCGGATGAATGTACTTACTGCCCACGCCGATTCGCATTTTACTGCCTTGCTATGTGTATAATAATATATATGTGTAATCAAGACTCTTTACTGTATCAGACAATTCAATTCGTGTGTCCACGTTCATTCGCTCTTTATTCTTTATTATTGTCATCTATATTCCGTCCCATTCCGGACCGACTGCTGATGCTGATGCTAATGCTGATGCTTGATAACTTATGGCCAGTGTTCGTGTCTCTTGGCAATTCATTTGGCTGATTGAAAAAAATCGTTACAGCGTGGCTGAGAAATCGTATTCTTCCGGACTAAATTTAACCCGAAACAAGTGCTCTCTATTACATATATTATATATATATTTTTCACTTGGTGAAAATTTTTATTTTTACTTCAAGCAAATTAATAAATTCATTTATTTGTATACTTTATTTTTACTTACTATCAATTTCCAAGTGATAAATTTCAAAAATTAATGATACTGAAATTAGCCGACGTCTAATAATTTTTTGATTTTTTAACAAACGATAAATTATAAAAAAAAATATTTTTAAAAAATGCACTTGTAGTCTTTTAAATTTTCTACATGTGCATATTTTTAGTTTTTTTTTTCTTCAAATTTAATTGTTCAAAAGAAAATCCAAAGCTTTTTAATTGTCTGCTAATTTCAGAATCGTAAAAATTTAAATCACAATTTATTTTCTTTTCATTGTCCAGAAGTAAATAAATTTTCAAGCTGACATTTTTTGAAAAACTATAATTGCAATTCAAAAATTTTTTTTTTCATGTATAATTAATTTTTAAATACAAGAAATTTCATAGCAAGACTTTAATAAACTCGCGATTACCAAAAACTACTTAAAGTTTTTCAAAAAAAAAATAAGTACTGTATTTAAAAAATTTTTTGAATTAAAATCAAACTCAATTTTGGTTGATCACATCGAACTTATACTCGTCACATTTCATTTTCATTAAAATTACGCTCTAATTTTTTGAATTTTCCAAAAGTCGATATCAAATTAAAATAAATAAATTCAATTAAACTTCCATGACAATTATCCTTGAAAATAAAGAAAAATTCGAACCGTGTAAATTTACATTTACATCTTATTAATTTAAAAGTAATTATTTATATATTTTAAATACTCATCACTGGGATGATTTATCATCAGTCATTATCTTACCACACAACTTAAAAATTTATTATTAGTATAATTTGATTAATAACAATTTATATCGATATTTTTCTCGGTAATTTATTAGCCAGATGACATCAACTATACGATAAATATTTAAATTAAAAATTATTGAAGTGTGTAACCATTTCCAAATATTTTTATTGAATAATAAAAATGATTGGCGGACCAGCTGAGCAACTGTATGAGCAGCAGCTGATGTTAAACCTCAACTAAACGTTTATCATTTGTATTTAAGTACTCATCAGTATACTTAATGACACGAGCATGATAACTTGTTACTAAATAATTTTATTAAGCGTTTAAAAATATTTTATTTCGTTGCGTTACACTGATGATAGTTCGAGCGGAGTTATTTTAATTACTTCCAAGTACCACTACCAACTATACACATACACTTTATTGTACTTGTAAAATTTATATTTGCCCCAGGTGGTTTTACTTTATCAGTTTATCTTCAAGGATTTTACTTTAACGATTTTTAATATTTATTTTAACTTTACAGAAAGTCTGCCCGCCAGTGGAGGTGTTAGTGAGCTATGGCGCCGCATCATGAAGACATCGCCGGGATTGATGGTCAAAAAATTAACATACACGTGGAGGATGTCCTCAACCCGTCGACGGTGCTTATGGCAAAAGCCGTGACCATGGTTGTTTTGTGTGTGGTCAGTACCATTATGGGAATTATTCCCATCCAACTGGGCAAGTGTTTTAACTGGGGCACGTCCGACAAAAGTGGAAATCCAAGGTAACTATTTTTTTTATCCACTTTCAATGTGGCGCAATAATTTATTGTTCTCAATTTTAAAGCTCTCGTAATTGTACTCTAAAAAATTTTCGGAGTGAATGGAAATTTCTTAATGATACTGGAATTAGCTGACGTCTAATAATTTTTGGATTTTTTTCTAAATGATAAATAATGAAAAAAAAAATATTTCAAAAAATTGCACCTATAGTTTTTTAAATTTTCTACATGTGCATATTTTTTTTTTTTTTTTTTTTTAATTGATTTGCTGAAAAAAAAATCCGTAAATTGCCAGTTGTCTGTTAGCTTCTCTAGAGTAAAATTAACTCCAGAAAAGAGTTGAACATTAAAATTAAATCCGTATCACTCCGAAATTACTCTACGTAAAAAAAAGTCCCCTTTTACTCCATATGCGAAGTGATTTTTTTCAAACTCCAGAATTCTGAATTCGAATTGAAATAAAATCCATATTCACTCCCAATTATTGACAGCGTAATTGTTATGAATAATAAAATATTTTTTTTTAAAACAGATCCTCGAGAATAGTAGGAATGCTTCTAGGATTTGGCGGAGGTGTTTTATTTTGCACAACATTTCTCCACATGCTGCCAGAGGTCGTAGAAAGTGTTGGCTTACTCTCCGAACGCGGTGAACTTCCCAAGTTCAATTTTCCTCTCGCCGAAGCGTTTGTCTGCACCGGGTAAGTGACTCAATTTTTATCTTACCTCGATATAAATCCCACTCGCTCACGAATAATAATTACATCCTTATTGTTTATTGCATCGCAATTCAAGTTCAAAGTCAGAATATTAATTAAAAAAAATATATACGCAATTGTAATTTGAAAATATTTTAGGTTCTTCATAATGTATCTAGTAGAGGAAATAGTCCACACAAAATTACGCCACCGTGAAAATCACGTCGCACATCATCATCATCCAGAAAAAGATGTTAATCACAGTACTAATGATTTGGTTGAGAATAACCAAGGCTGCGCCGTTGGTCATACACATCATGGTCATTCTCACGGGTAATTAATGAGTTGATAAATAATTCATAAAATTAATAATTATAAATACAAACTTTGCATCTTCAATAATATTTTTAAATATTTATTTTATTTATTTACTTAAAGTTACGGTCATGGCCATACCCATTTACCGGCAGCAGCAATAAACGATCATCATGATTTTGTAATAAGTTCACTGAGAGGTTTGCTGATAGTACTCGGTCTGTCTGTTCATGAACTATTTGAAGGACTCGCAATAGGGCTAGAAGGGTCTGCCAATGACGTCTGGTAATTGACACCTTAAGCTAAATATTTTATCAGCGACAAGACCAAAATAATTATAATATTAAATAAATTATCTACAGGTACATGTTTGCCGCAGTGGCAGCTCACAAATTCGTCATTGCGTTCTGCATTGGAGTTGAACTGGTTGCTTCAAGGACACACCAGTGCTTAAGTATTATCTACGTCTGTACATTCGCAATTGTCTCGCCAATGGGTATTGGTATCGGAATGCTTCTCGTCGGCGGGGATAGTCCAGCAGCCAGCGGACCTCTTCCCGTAATTCTTCAGGTAATTTTAGGCATCAGTAAGAGCCATTACGAAATATTTAAAAAAAAAAACAAATTAATATTAAATAAATAAAATACTACAGGGAATAGCTACGGGCACACTCCTCTACGTCGTATTTTTCGAGATATTACATCACAACCGCGATGGTCTCCATCAGTACTTATCAATCATCATTGGTTTTATACTCATGTTTGGACTACAGATAGCGAGTAAGTTACGCAGCTTTTTTTTTATTTCAAATAACTATCATACAAATGTTGCTGGTGTTGTTGTTGTTGGTCTGAGTTGACGTCAACGAACCGGTCCTCCAAGAGGTATCGCGGATTAAAAAAACATCTGAGACGTTTGTATGGGTTTTTAATTTTGTATTTTAAAATCCGAGTACGTCACTTCTAAATAGAATCCAATGGACTCGTATCGAGACCCCCTTTTACGTCACTATGTGAGTAAGCAAAAAATTAAGATAAATATGTGATAAAAGTGTAAGCTGAGCTACACTATTATTTAATATAAAAATACGTGTCTATACGTGGCATTAAATTGTCGTTAAAATGATAATTGAGAAATGACAATAAAATACTTGGATCTAGTTAAATAATGTAGGTGAATATCGACAATGAAGAATAAGTAAGTCAGTGGCAATCTTAAACGTCATCTGTCCTATTTACTTATTAATAGAGTTTATGTATTGAGAAAAAAAAAATAAATATACAATTCACAGGTATTTTGTACAAGGAAATTTATAATTTAAAGTTATTTACATATCTTAAATGATTGTTACAACATCGATGTTTTGATTCACGCTCTCCGACTTTCAGTATTACAATGGGCATAAAAACAATGAGGAAACAATAGCTCTGGCTGTGGAGATATGGAAGTTATGTAGTTTATATATATATATGTGTACTATGTAATAATAGTGACCGACAGTGATGAGCTGGAATGTGTGTGAGTCGCTGAGGACTGGACTGTTGACTGTGGAGGAGGATGATGTTGTGAGAGAGAGTAATATTCTTCATACATGCATGCAACCAAAGTGAGAAAGGGGAATTCGCGAGGTGCAGGTCGCCGAGGAGGAGGAAGAGGAGGGGAAACGCGATTTGTCGTGAAAACGTAGTTTTGATCGTGGAAGGGGAGTGGATAGATGGATGTGGCGACGTAAGACGTGCGAAGGGATAGCCCGCAACAAGGCACTCTCTGACTACTCGACAGCATACCGACTCTACTACCGCGACCCACACCACGAGTAGTCTCGACACTCAGTTTAGTTCGCTGCTCGATTATTCGCGAGGACGTTCGCACGTCACACTCGCGGTTTATGGAATTCGGCATGAGCTAATGAGCCACCAGGTGCTTCTGGACCGTCTGCTGATGTCATAATACCTTTTACGGACAGACTCATAAATTACTCAATGAGGACACGTGTCAGTGATTTTTATTTTTAATAAGACAATAAATAAATAAATAAATAATATTTTGGTGAATGAAAATTTTTATTTATGGTCTGCAAGATATTTTACAAGGATCAGATCATGATGTAAAGTTTATATAAGTTATTTTTTAATGCGCCGATAACTACTACTGTGCTGATAATGCAACGGAGGTAAATTCAAAATATGTATTACGTCGACAATTGACTTTGAAGATAATGCGACTCAGCTTGTATGTAATTTCGTCGTAAGATAAGCGGTATCACATAGATGTATATTATTTTTTTATTTTAATATATTGTTGACAAGAATCGTAAAGTAAACTTTGACAAGATATCCGAGTTAAATATGTGGGAGGAAATAAGTGAGAAAATCGGTAGTGACGGACTATGAGCAGAAGATAACGATTTGTATTAATTTTATATTATTTACATTTTTTCCGTTACTATTGACAGAGCGTTGTTGTCAACTTTACGTTTTGAATGTCTAGGATGTGTTGTTTCAAGATGATATCACTATCGAGTTAAATAAACTAATTCATGTAACGCACTCTCCGAGGGGAATTCAACGGGCAGTGATAACTTGACGGCGGTCAACGCACGTTTGAGAAATAAAACTCTTCCTCCGGGTCCACTGTGTCAGTTATAAATAAGACATCCGAGAGAACATTGCCGTTGACAATACTATTGAAATAGGCATCCAAATTAAGAAATGGATAATTCAGGAGCTGCGGGGTCGTATCAGACGACTCAAACGTCTTTACTACTCGCGAAAATAGCCGCGATGTTTATTCTCGGAATCGGTTCACTGGGATTGGGAATTCTGCCCCTGATTATTGGACGCTGCAGATTCAGACGGCGGCAGAAATGCGCTCTTTCAAATTGCTCTAGCACTTCTACCGAAGCCTCTTCGACGATTGACAAGACAACGCAGGTAAAAATTATTTTAAAAATAATATTCAAAATTTTTTAATCACTCGTTGAGTTTCTTCGAACACTTTGATCGCTCGTAAGATCCATTAATATCTTCCTCAAGATATTTTTATCTAATCCGACTGATACGTTTAAATAAAACGCACGAAAGTCCAACGTTCGAAGAAACTAATAAATTTAAAAGACTTAAAATTACATAAATTAAATCTAAAAAAATATTATTAAGATTTTAAAATGATATATTTTAATTAGGGTTTGCTGACATCATTATTACTGTGTTTCGGCGGTGGAGTTTTGTTATTCACGACATTTCTTCATTTGGCACCAGAAGTTCGCCAGAGCGTAGAACGACATCAGTCAAACGGACAACTGCTCAGCATTGGGACTTTAAGTATGGCCGAGTTACTTTTTTGCATTGGATTTTTCCTGGTGTACTTTGTCGAGGAGACCGTCCACGCGACTTTGACCGGAAAAAATTCATCTTCAGAGGACCTGCTCTATCGGACTGTTTCCGTAAGAAGATGCAACAAACAAGCGCCCGTCTCTGCGTCAACCACCACAATAACAACTGTCGCGACGAGCAAAAAAGCGTCGTCTCCAACCTCTTGGAATATTGGAAAATTGAGATACGACGATGAGGATGAAGATAAAAACAGTAACAACAAAACAATAAATAGCGAATCGCCGACCAGTCGTGGAGAAGTAAACAAAAATGATGTGCTGCCGGCAGTGTTTATTCAGTCGTCACCGTCGATGGAACCCCCAGTGGACGCAGGTCGCGAAGATGACCAGTTCGTCGCACCTCCTAGCTACCATTCCCACGCACACGGATCCCACAGTCACGCTCACGCGGACACGTCAGTTCGCGGACTGCTGACAGTTGTCGCCCTGTCATTCCACGCGATATTCGAAGGTCTCGCGGTAGGCTTAGAACCTTCGGTTGGGTCAGTGGTCTACCTGGCAGCCGCAATCGCTACCCATAAATTGGTGATAGCTTTTTGCGTTGGAATGGAACTTTATGTCACCGGCGCCTCCACCAGAACAATACTCGGCTACATGTCTGTGTTTTCTCTGGTGACGCCACTAGGTATTGTCTCAGGACTTGCTCTCGGGTACTTCAAAAATGACAGCGAAAACCTCGGGACAACACCAACGATACTTCAGGGCATGGCTGCAGGAACTCTTCTGTACGTCGTATTTTTTGAAGTCCTCGCGAGGGAGCGAGCCAACGATAAAAGTGGGCTGCTACAATTAGCAGCTATCGTTGCTGGATTCATGCTAATGCTGGGACTTCAATTAGCCAGTGAGTTTTTACCTTAAAAACACCCAAGGACCCGATTGTTAATTAAAACATTTTTTAAAATAATTAACTCAGGACGATAAAGTGACAGAAAGGAAAAGTCACTCACATTTATTCAACTTTTTTTTATTTATGTAAAGAACTTAACATCTAGAACAATGGGTTCACTCGAGCAATAGCAATTTTTATGACAAAAGGTCAAAGATACTAGGCCTTTCATTTCATTTTGTACTGCTGGCGTTAACGATGAACTAGCATCTAAACCCAGTGCTATTTCAAGACATGCACGTCCTTGGATTTTACTTTTAGTTATATGCGCCACATACATATGTATGTGCATTGCGATAGGTGGTAGTTGTTGTTTAGCGAAGTAAAGAGATTTAAAGGTGGATCGATGAGTCGAAAAGCAAGTGAAAGAGTGAGACAGCTGGAGAAAGAGTGAGCTTAATGTTACACTACATACAATTCCCATCCACGAAACTAAAACTTAAACTAGCCGGCGCTGGGTCACAGCAATGGGAGGTGGGGTCACGGCCACGTGGATCGCGTGCTGATGAACGTTTGGCATTGATCCACCGTTACATTAATCGCTTACGAATACGTCTCGTTCATTTCTTCTATTACATATCATATATATACATCTATCCAATCATTATGATTGGTGAATATTTCGTACACGATAAACCAGACTAAAAAATTACTTGAAGCTCTCAACTCAAGAGTATTATTGATTCGAGTGGTTCTACTATTTCCATAGCACGGTATCGATTTTCATGTTAAATAATAAATAATATTAGTCAGTTTGTTTTTAAAACATCTATCTTCATCGCGAGTGTTGTGCCACACAATTATTTTCCAGTAGCATTGTGGCATCAGCATTATGATCATGATCACTAGAAATGTCTATTCTCTATTCTGTTCTCTCGATTCAAATAATTCCGGATGCGTGTTACGTAATTAGACATTGTCCTCGGTACTTCCAGATATATAAATAACACCAGCATTACTTCCTGGTAAATAACTCGCGCGCTTTCATCTGCGGATGAATATTTCTGATAAGCAAAAATAATCAATTCATTTTTTGCTTATCACACTACTCAGTAATTTTATATAGACAATTATTACCTCATAGACTCAAAGATCTAGTTTACATATATGTATATATAGTTATAAGTTAATAGATGACCTAGTTGTATTAAGCGGTGCTTTCTCCATTACTGACAGTGGACCCTAGTTGAGGTCGACGTACTTGGCCGGTTGATCGACCGACTTTCGACAGCTTTCTCATACTCCTAAATTACTATTCGTAAATTACATACATCTAGTTGTCTCACTACTTCTACTGGTTTTCCCGGCGAGGAGAGAAAATTATGCCTACTTCGGTAAATCCGGAAAGCGTTGGCGTCAACATTTATTTTTATTTATTTTACTTTCTTTTGCTGACTACTGCAACTTATAACTCATTATTATTCTTATCAATTATTGTAACATTTATCTGTTTGCTGATTTAATTTTTTAATTGTAGCTTCCCATGCACATTCTCATGGACACGGACATGGACATGGACACGGGCACTCGCATGGCGTTGAAGAGGATCATGATACCCATGGTCACACGGAACACGATCATTCAATGACGTCAATTAGTGATAGTATCAATAGGATATCTACGACAGTAACGGAAGCTGTTACTTCAATCATGACCTCAACAGTATCACCCAGCACCGAGTCAGGGCAATCTTAAAATATAATTGTTATATTTAAGTATTAATTTTATTATTCCTTAGACAATATTCAAAGTCTGAGTTGTTGAGTTTATAAAAACTCAACTTAAACGTCTTATCATTTGCTTATTTACTCGTGATACCGAGTTATCAACGATAAAATAAGTGATTAATGATAATAATAATAATATATAATTATAAATAATTGCTAAGTTTAGTTTTTATAAAAGTAACTTACGGAATTAGGATCTGCTGAGCAGAAGCAGATACCCAGTTATTTTTTTTTTATACTTTAATTATTATAGAACCTGTACAAGTGCGTTAGACTTTTTTTTTATTACGAAAGTTTGGAATATTGACGGTAACGATTCATGATATTTAGTCATGAATACGTTTTATTAATTTATAATTTATCCTATGGATAAATAATATTTATACACCGATAAATAACTTGTGACAATAAATTTATAGATAGCGATAATTAAGGAGATAAAGATAGAGATATAAATAAATAAAATTAAATCTACGAGCTTATACTTGATAATAAATAACTTTTTTTTTTAATTTTTAATAATGTAAATATTTGAATTTATTTTCATTTATATTACTGTTAATTTACCAATAAATATGTATATATATTAGGGTGGTCCTTATTTTGGACATTTTTGAATTTTTATACTCCCAGAGGCTTATGTGGTTCGAAATAAATGAAAAAAAATATCCTCAAAGTTTCAGATCTCTATCTCAATTTTAACCCGTGCCGCACAGCAATGTAAGTTTCCCATTTAAATAACACGGGGTTTTAGGCATTGAACAATTAATTTTTTATTCCGGCTAAAGTAATTGTTCGAAAAATTTGAAACTCTGTAGACTTTATCCTTATATCAGCAGCTGCTCCTCAGAATTTTTACAGATTTTCAGCTACTATAATTTTGGGGGTACAGCGTGATCAAAAAAAATAAAAAAAATATTTTTTATTTCTATCTAAAATTTTTTTTAAATAACATATCAAATCACTCTGCATGCTTATAAGAAGTTTTTACTTTTTTTCATTCTCGCACCCAATTGGGTGAACAGCATATCTTTGTTGCACTAATACAGTAATCAGGAGCTTTGGACGAGTTTTTCTTATGAACAAACGAATATTTTCAAAAAATTAAAGCGCACTTCGCTAAGTAAGACAATAATGCGTTAATGTGCAGTAGAATGTATCTTAAAAGGATTTATCGAATTTATTACGATCACCTCTTAAAATAGTTTCAATTACAACAGAAAAGATTCCCTTAAAGTTTAAGCTCTTAATTCTAACGGGAAGAGTTACCGCAAAATTTTTTTTGTGATTTCTTCCAGAAATATTTTTGTTTATGTTATTTGACTTTGTATCTTTTTCAAAAATCCATAATGCATTCAATTGATATCAGAGATCGGTATATCTATGCCGTATGTCTTAGTTTAACATTTAGTAAATATAATCAATAAATTAAATTTCTTTCAATATTTGCTCAAATAAGTTCGTCACCTTTAAGTTTATTATTTGTTTTAACCATTAAATAATAAACAAAATGTTAGAAGTTTCGTGTATCATAATATCGAAATAATTATTTATTTACAATTCTTTAACTATAATAAATTATTAATAAAATAGATCTCTTTGATAAATAAATATAATAAACTTAAAAAATCACAAAAACAAAATTTGCGGCACGTTGTCCCGTTGGAATTAAGAGCTCAAACTTTGAGGGAATTTTTTTTTGTCGTAATTGAAACCGTTTGTGAGGTGATCGTAATAAATTCAAAAAATCCTTTTAAGGAACACTTTACTGCACACTAATGCAAAGTTCCTGATTACTGTATTAGTGCAACAAAGATATACCGTTCACCCACTTAGGTGCAAGAATGAAAAAAAGTAGGAACTTCTGATAAGGATGCAGACTGATTTGATATGCTATTTGAAAAAAATTTTAGCTAAAAATAAAAAAAATATTTTTTTTCTTTTTTTTCATCAAGCTGTATCCCCAAAATTATAGTAGCTGAAAATCTGTAAAAATTCTGAGGAGTAGCTGCTGATATAAGGATAAAGTCTACAGAGTTTCAAATTTTTCGAACAATTACTTTAGCCGGGATAAAAAATTAATTGTTCAATGCCAAAAACCCCGTGTTATTTAAACGGGAAACTTACATCGCTGTGCGGCACGGGTTAAAATTCAGATAGAGACCTGAGACTTTGAGGATATTTTTTTTTTATTTATTTCGAACCACATAAGCCTCTGGGAGCATTAAAATTCGAAAATGTCCAAAATAAGGACCACCCTAATATATATATACATATATATGTATGTATGTATAGATTTTTATTTATAATAATATTTCTACTTTTTATATATTAATTAATAATTGTCAGGATAATTTAATTATGAGCAGGCGTTTATTCAAATTAATTGAATCTTTAATTATTAAGCATCGCGGATTATTTATTAATTATATGTAACTAAATATGTGCTGATTGTAATATATAATTATCTGGTGAACAAAAAATATTTTATAAATTATAATTTAATAAATAATTTAATTAAAAGCCGCCAGAAAAATAAAAAAGTAAATGCGAATTAGAAATATTTTAAATTCTTCTCCCTTTAATTGTTAATTAATAATTAATTAGTTCGAAGGAACAGTCAACAGTTAATTTAAAAAAATAGTGAGGGATATTAATGAGTAAATAAATTGAAGGCTGTAATTAAAAAATTTTATAATGGGGTTTGAAGAAAAAACTGGATACTTTTTTTGTAAACGTTTTTTATAGAATTGTTGAAGTAATTAGTGTGTATTTAATAAGAAAATCTAACGAGTATCAATATAAATAAACACCGGCTACTTTTTGGCGACCTGGCTGTCGACGAATTCGAGGTAACTATGACCGGCCTTGATTACTGCAACTCCTGTAATGACTCCTGCTATTGTGCAGGCTGCTGGACTTGGGGGGACAATTGATCGGACTACTGCCCACAGCAAAACGGATCCAAAGTTCAGCAGTACAGCTCCAGTGACACTAGATTCATTAATTTTAATCATTAGATTATTGATAAATTAAAAAAAAAACTATTGAAAAAATTTATGATACTGAAGTTAGCGGACGTTTAATAATTTTTGGATTTTATTTTAGACGGTAAATTAAAAGAAAAAAAAAATTTGAAAAAATTGCACCTGTAGTTTTTTAAATTCCCTACAAGTACATATTTTTAGTTTTTATTTTTTTGTAATTTATTTGCTGGAAAAAAAATCCGAAAATTTTTAATTATCTGCTAACTTCAGGATCATAAAAATTTATGTAAGTTGAGGACATTCTTAGACTCTTCCCCCCATTTTTTAAAAATATGCAATGACTCAACTGCCATAACCGTATTAAAATTTTCTTAATTAATTAAAAAAAAATAGGAACTTTAATTGAATAAAGTAAAATTTCACATGAGTGTGAATGTAGCAGACATCAGACAAATTTAAAATGATTAATAACGAGTAAATAATTAAAAAAATAAAATTTTTAAAAAACGCGCATTTAAAAAATTTTCAAATTAATAAGTACATTTTTTATAAATATTATTTTTCAAATTATTTACTCTATTTGTTTAAAATTTAAAATTTGTTTGACGTCTGCTACATTCACACTCATCAATTCCGCTGGAATATAGAATTTAAAAAAAATTACTTATAGGGTAAGAGCACCAATACCCAGCCCCAAACCAGTAGCCAACCACCATGTTAAATTATATCTATATTAGGGTGCTTCATTTCGGAGCCAGATTTTTTTTTTCAAGTGCATGTGGAAAAAACCATAGTTCAACACAAAAAAAAAATTTTCACGCATGAAAAAAAATTCTATGTCGATTACAGACCTAGCTCATTAAAAAATTCGATTTTCCCGTTTAAATAACATGGGAAAAATTTTTTTTTTAGCTTTAAGTATTTTTAACCTCGTTAACAAATCAATAGATCAAATAGACTAATACATATTTTTGTAGGAAATTGAACGCTCTACAAAAAAGGTCTCTTATCATTTTTCGATAAATCCATCTGTTTCAAAGTTATTAGAGCTCGAAGTAAAGTTGGAGATCGTTTTACTTTTCCGGTGAAACTATCAGACTTATCACAAAATGTTATAATATCTTTTTTGTTGCCAATTATATTCTCTACAAATTATTATCAGTAAAGTTTTTTCAAATTCCGCATTGTTTTCTAGTTATTTTCATTTTAATTTCAAGCTCTAAAAAAAGTGATTCGTTGATATAAATTGGGAGTTAAATAAATTTCAGTAAAATCTTCGTGTCAATTTTTCAATGCGAATTTTTAAATTTTGTAGCTTAAAATTTATTCAATAAATTTCATTCAACACCCAATTGATATCAACTGTAAGTAATTTTTTAAAATCTAAATCTCAACTACGTTGCCCTTTTTTCAATTAATGCTCTAATTTTTTTTAATTAATTGATAAAATTTCGAGGCGCTTATGACAGTTGTCATTGAAAATTTTTAAAAAGCGCGGGAGGGGTGGGACACTGTCTGAAAATGCCCTTAATTATTTCTAATTAATGACAACTAAATAATAATTAGGTTAAAATAAAATACCTGTAAATAATCCTAGCACTTTTAGCAGCAGCTTTCATGTGCTCCCGGGTGTAGATATAAGATCCAGCGCCGACGAGTGAAGTCCCCAGGAAAAAGTTGGTCACGTCGATCTTCGGAAAAATTCTTTAACATTCAAAAATTAAATAATTATTTTAGCATCAAGAATTACGCGGTTACGTAATAGTTGAAGACACCGAGCTGTGGCAGTCCAATGAATGGATCAAAGTGAGGTTAAAAATTTTTTTAAATATTTAAAATACCTGGTGATCAAGTTGGGGTTCATCACATTGAGACATAGTCCCGTGTAAGCAGTGACTCCAAATCCAGGAACATAAAATTTAGCAAGGCTGCATTTTGTCACTGGTTGAAGACCAAGTTTTGTCAGCGCGGATTCTGCTGATGAATTTCCTGAGCTGGCCATTATTTAACTCACGACTTTACTATTTTTTTTTTCTATATCTGCTTTTATTCACTCGGTGAATTTTTTTCCGCACTTATAAATATCTAATTCTAGATATTTTTGTAAAGGAAATTTACTAATTACAAGAACTCGTTAATTAATAAGTCAATTGCATGGGGAAAATTTTTACAAGAGCGCGAGGAATAAAATTTCTGTTTTATCTGTCTCTCTTTTTTCCAAATAGATTTTTTTGTCTACTGTAGCTCTATAATTACCTACAGTAGTTCACCATCCCCACTTCCGTAGGCTCGTCCGGTCATGCAGGCCAGAAAAAATAATAACCTGGTCCATATATTTTTGCGTATTCTTTTTTCCGATGTTAATTACAATTAAAAAATCACCTTCTCAGTACATTTCACAAGATATTTTTTAAATGAATCAACTGACAATAAATTAAATATAAATAATTACCAATTATTTAATTGCGCGCTTTATAATTAAATGCAAAAATGGTTGCGAAAGGTGAGTTGATGATAAAATTCTGCATTTGTTTATGGAGGTTACCGGTATTGTAGGTTATTTTTATTAATTATTTATTTACTACCCAACTATTGACTATTTTATTTATTGATTTAAATTTTACACTGTACTCATTAGCTGAGTTATGAGTTACGACTACTTTGACCTGAGTAATTTACATTAAATATAATTTTTTTTTTTTAATTATTTATACTAATTAATGTAATTAATGTTTAGATGAAAACATCGGCAAGCAGCTGAACCACAATGACGTTGATAAAAAAGGATCATCTATTGAAATGGGATCGGATCCAAGTGCTCCGATAACACGTCGCGGTATTTTGACGTCTCTGTTGACAGGAAAACCGATGGAAATTCCCGAGCAGGATATCGTAATTATTCTCCATATTTTATTTCATATTATTAATTACTTATTCTAGTCATTAATCATAATCTTCAGTTAGGAAAATGCAGATTTGTATCAGAGTTTGAAAAACTGAACCGCATTGGCGAGGGCACGTACGGAATCGTCTACAGAGCGCGAGACACAAAAGATGACAAAGTTGTGGCCTTGAAAAAAGTGAGGATGGAGCACGAGAAAGACGGACTGCCGGTGAGTGGACTGCGGGAAATAAGTGTCCTGCTGTCATGCCGCCATGAAAATATCGTTCAGCTGAAGGAAGTTGTCGTTGGCAAAAGTCTGGAGAGCATATTCCTGGTGATGGAGTATTGCGAGCAAGATTTAGCTAGTCTTTTAGATAATATGCAGGCACCGTTCTCGGAGAGTCAAGTCAAGTGCATTGTGTTACAAGTATTAAAAGGATTACGTTATCTACATCATAATTTTATTGTCCATAGAGATTTAAAAGTTTCGAATTTACTTATGACTGATAAAGGATGCGTTAAAATCGCTGACTTTGGTCTTGCGAGGTGGTTCGGGTTACCGTTGAAACCAATGACACCGAGAGTCGTTACTCTTTGGTACAGAGCACCTGAGTTACTTCTTCAAGCCAAGACACAGACTACTTCTGTTGACATGTGGGCAGCTGGTTGTATTTTAGGTAAATCTTTTTTTTATTTTTTGTAAATAATTAAGCGGCAGAGGGTCGTTTGGTTCGCTTGTGGCTCTGAGCTCTAGGTGCGGGACGAAGATCTAGTGATGTAAAAATGGGAATTTTATGGATCACTGGAGCTTCGTCTGTACCGACTGCACTGGCATGGGTTTTTTCTATGCCGCTACACTTCCACTGCAGGGTGAGGTGTAGGATATCAGGTAATGATGCAGTAGGTACAAGTTTGGCCACAGCCGCACATTAGAGGCAGGTGTAGTAAAGTAGTAAAGTAGAAATAAGAGAGTCGAGGTTTGAAAATATGTAAAAACAAGGGAGAGACTGAAATGTTGAGTCTTATAAACACAAATGTGATACAAGTAAAATTAATTTGATTCTTAATTAGCTCTTAGAAGTTTAATTAATAACTTAAATTACTACTGCAATAATTTTCAGGTGAATTACTTGGACACAAGCCACTTCTGCCAGGAAGATCAGAGATCGCACAATTAGAGTTGATAGTCGATTTACTCGGTACCCCGAGCGAGGCAATTTGGCCAGAATTCAACTCACTGCCAGCTCTACAAAATTTCACGCTTAAACAGCAGCCTTACAATAATTTAAAGCAGAGGTTTCCTTGGCTAAGTGCAGCTGGTCTCAGGTTACTGAACTTCCTCTTCATGTACGACCCAAAAAAACGTGCTACTGCCGAGGAGTGTTTGCAAAGTAGTTACTTCAAAGAAGCGCCTCTACGTATGTTTACAAATATTTTATTTATTGTACAGTTCAATAGTTGAATTACACGTTAGTAATTACGGATTAATTAACAGCATGTGATCCAAAGTTGATGCCGACCTTTCCACAGCACAGAAACATGAAGAAGACGAGTCAGCCTAAAGAGGTTCGTGAACCAGAACCGCCTGTCAGCGACCAGACTAATAATCTACCAGCTATATCTGATTTAGTGAGTGAAATACTGATTATTTAATTCATTTTTAGTACAGTCATTAATTACAAGTACATACATCGTTACTAATATTTTTAAATTATTTTAATTCTAGCTCGGGTCGCTGGTGAAAAAGAGACGCGTCGAATAATCGCCAGTAATCAAAAGAAAGCCGAATTAAAATTTTTTTATCATTGACATTAAATTCAGTTAATTACGTAATCATTATTTACAAAAAAAAAAATTAATTAGTAAGACTTCTGACTTAAAACTTTGAGTAATAAAAAATTTTGTATACCACAGCTACAATTAATTAAAATTAAATTTCTTCTTAATAATTAACGATTAAAATTATCTTATTAAATAGTAAATTAATTTTTATCAGGCGCTCTTGTCCTGTTCCATCATAGCCCTGTACTTCCTCGTGATTGCTCCGGACGGGTCGTACTTGGCGGTCAGTTTTGCCCAATCTGCCGGACGTCTTTCGATCATGAATTTTATCATTTTTTCAGCGTTTACTTTGACATTTGCATCGCAGTTGCTGCAATCGTTCTTCAAGCTGCTCACAACTACGGCTAAAAAAAGTTATTGACACTAATTATTATCAGTCATGTAATAATTATTTACAATAATACAGTATTGTTATGAAGTACACGTCCAGGGTTTTACCCGAAGAAATAATGCGTAAGCAATCGACGCTGGATTACTCAAGCGTTAGAAACAATCGAGAAAGTACTTGCGTAATCGTAATACTTAAAACTTTCCTTTTTAGTCATCAATCAATTTAAATATTACTATATTTTTGACATAAAATCATTTAAATAAATGGTAATCATTCAAAAAAAAAATTAATTATTACTAGGGACAAAATTTTTGGCTTAATTTCAAAATAAATGGTTCAAATGTTTGATATTACGGCGAAAATATTGGTCTTATAAAAAAAGGTTTCAAACAAAAGTTGTAGGAAATTGAATTTTCTAAAAAAAATGTCTCTTATGATTTTCTTATACGACTAATATTTTCACCGTAATTCCAAAATTAAGATTAATAATGAATGATTCAAATTTTTGTTAATTATGAAAATCTTAATTTTGAAATTACGGTGAAAATATTGATCGTATAAAAAAATCATAAGAGACATTTTTTTTAGAAAATTCAATTTCCGACAACATTTGTCTGAAAAATTTTTTTGTACGACCACTATTTTCGCCGTAATATAAAAAATTTCACAATTAATTATTAATTGTCATTTTTAAATTAAGAAAAAAAATTAATTACTAGTATTAAATTTATTTTTAAAAATATAGCAGACTTACTTTTTACTTTCTGAGAAGCGTTATTGCATTTTACTTCACCCGTCAAACATTGAATGTAATTTCTCATAAGACGGTTGTTATTAAGTACCGATTCGACGCTAAAACCTGGCGGAACTGTTATAGTTTCAAGGGCAGAAATTGCGCCCTGCATTGTAAGTCCCACTAACAAGACCACGAATATCTTCATGGCGAACTTGGGAGTGATGATAAACACAATGAATTTAAAGAGCACAGAAGATAAAAAGTTATTCGGAAGGTGAACGTTCAAGTGTAAGCTGGTGAAATGACAGCGTTTATATAGGAGAGAGCTGTAAGATACTCGAGGAGAGGGGCTTACGCGACTCTTTGGGTCTTTACCTGTACATCGTATCGTGCTGCGGATAAAAAACCCACGAGTCTTTTTTTCTTCATAAAGAAAAGACATATTAATCTGACTCGCTCAACCGTTAACAGAAAAGAAAAAAAAGTTTTTTCAAGACCCAGTGTCTTACAATATTATCGATGTGTATGTACGTACATTGAACGCTTTTCTTTAATGCCTTTTTTACTTTTTTTATATCGTTTCATTTTTGAGAGAGTTGATGACCAGCAACTACTCGCCCGTGATGTTGCGCAGATGCTGATTTTATTTTAAACTTTGCAAGACTAATGGACTTGTACTCTGGCTATTTATCAGAGTGTAAACACAAAGGAAGTGCTTTTTTGATAAATATTTATTATTAGTATGAGTATAAAAAAGAAGATAATCCATTGATTTATTGAATTTATTTATTTGATTAATCGGATGATGAAATTCATCCGGAAAAAGGATAAGAAATTTTTAGTAATTAGAAGTAAATTTTAGCTGAGATATTTTCCTGCCATGGAAGGGTAGAAATTTGTTGTCATACTTTCAGTTTCTGTTGAAATAATAAATTTAAAAAGTTGAGGAACGAAAACGTTTTTTACTACGCGTAGACATCAAGCTCTTACCAGGATCTAAATCCAGAAACTGGCAGTTTGGTTTCGGCTACAGCAGAAAAGTCATAGAAAGAAAATTTCATACAGATCCCCAAAGTTTCCTTTAAACCAGAAAATTTTCCAGATACATCCAATAGAATAAACTCAGTCTATAATTTTCCAGTGGCATTGATTTCCTATTTAAAATTTTTCCAGAAATTTTCTAATCTAAAGAATTATTGCAACTCAATGACATTCGTAGAATTTTCTTTTTGGACTTAAAATATCCCACCTGTCAAGTTTCTTCATACGAAAATTTTTCTTCTCATTACTCCTCTGTTGGAATCCGCCAGTACTTTTGTCCCGCGTTTATTTAAAATTCCAATTTAAAAACCGCTATTTAAAATTTTAAAATGATCTCCATTGTCTTAGATATTGATATAAAAATATCTCTTTAAAATTCAAACTTTCTACGACCCATGGATTTACACTCCGTCTCTTCATCAGCACAAAATCACCGAAAGTGATTCTCAAAAAATTAATTTTAGTAGCAGTAGAAAAGATAAAAAAATTTGTTAAATTTATAGAGTTATCAATTAGAACCATTTGACAGACAACTTGTTTCGTAAAATAAAAAGTTTACGAGATATTTATCTAGGAATTCAGCTAAAATACCGTTGGGTCTATCGGTGAATTTGAATCAGAGAACTGGAATCCGAGAGTTATTTTCAAACTCGCAAACTAAATTAAATCGTTTAGTTTACGCATACTAAAGTTATCCAACTACCGGAGGTTTTATTTCCGAGTATCATCGCTCCCACGAGAAAAAACAGACAAGTTTTAAGTGCAAGATAAGCACGTAACGTATTAGCGAAATAACCACCAGAGGAAACGTTTGGATGTGGAACATGAGATAAGAATAGAAATTTTTAAATATTATTAAAACGAAATTTATTTTATTTGTAGTAAACAGTAAAAAAAAACATCGACATACACTCGTACATCACTAGAATAATTATGTACTAAAATTATATATATAAAAGCATGTTTATTAATTTTATCACGTTTATAGACATTGCAGACGTTACGCAACCGTGACTTTGGCAATCATACAGTAGACATTCTCAATTAAAGGGAATAAAAATAATCACTGATAAGTTCCTTTAATTATACCGACATTAATTATAAAAGTTATTGGCTGGTGATGAGATTTCGCTATCAATAAACCGATCGCAATCGCACATGAACAGACTTCAATAAAACTCATTGACTTGCCGGCTCTGGTGGTCGTTGGAGCTGAGATGAGTCCACCTCTAGATCACTGAAGGTCATGTTCCCCATGCACTAGCCCTAGAATAAGTTACCGGACAATGTCAATTAGGTCAAGTAAATTACATGTTAATTATCGTCCTCAGTGATTTCAATGCCAGATAAGAGGAGAGTAGTGAAGAATAATTATAAGATGATGAGTATGATGGCGGACGGAGATTGTAAATGTAAATCTTAATCAAGACAATTACTTTACTTACCATCACTGCCAAAGAACGATGATTAAATTTCCATTAAAATATACCCGAGTACAATAACCACAGGCTTATTAACAATGCCAGAAGAATTAAGTACGTCGTTAAAAGACTTTTGGTTTCGTGAGCTGCTGCAGGCATCGTTGCGTGTTCTTGCTCTGGAGCTTTCACTTGCTAACACAGTAGATCCGGTAAACACGTGCCTTTTAAATAAACTATCGTTACTTTGTCGGTATTTTAAATTATATATTTATTTATTTATTTATTTAAGCAGAAACGCTCTCACTGAGGCGATAGCGCTGATGAAAATCCGACTGATTGCTTTAGAAGGACGTGGAAGTTTTAACTGCTCCAGATAACTCCGAGTGTCCCGATGATAATTCCTCTGGATGAACCCCACCACTGGCATTTAAATCGTCGATCTTCAGCTAGGATTGGCAAACGTCAAGAACGCCTACGCATCCGCTGCTGTACGGTCTTATAAACATGGAGACGCACTCGAGTTATATTAAGGCATCGACGTCTTTCGGGACCTCGGAAATTCGACGTCGGTATGTTTCAACCAACACTAGACGGGGGAGTTTTTATTCTGATAGCAAAAGCTGAGATTTTAAAAAGCGCTGAGTAAAAAAATAAATGTTTGTTCAGCGAAACTGATCCAGTCAACCTGTCGCGGAATGATGACGATCCTCAAGGTCGCGAAGAAACTCACGGGCATTGAACTACATCGAGGTGCCAAGTCACAACAATGCAGCAACGTGATGTGCATTTAAGCTGTCATCCAGCAAAACTCTTTTCTTTGGCTGCTTATCAATTTTATATTTATTTTTCATGATAGCCGATATAAAAATGGCTTTAATATTTAATAATAACTTTGCTGACTAGTATCAGCTGATGACGAACAACAAAAAAAATATTTTGCTCTTTGAAAAATAACTGGCAAAAAATATTTTTTTCATGCTAAATTTAATGTTGTTTTGTACGACGTCGTTTATCTGGAAATTATTTTTCGCTAGAGATCAAAGACTGTCAGGCTGATTGACAGCAGTTATTCTAACAGTCTTTGATTATATTATCGGTATTTAAATACTTTATAGCCGCCTCTTTGACATGCATTCGCGTTCGCAAATGCAACCAAGAAAACATATTTTTTTAGTCACGTCATTTGTGTGGCTGAGCTGTGTTAGCAAACAGCTAGACCACCAAGAAATACTAATTCTGTAAATAAATATAAGTTTTATTGATAATAAATAATATTTACTTATACTTATAATTAAATGGTCCTACGATTAATATCAAAAATGAAAAAAAATAAATAACTTCCTGGATGACCTAGATTGATGAGTAACTTTCTATTTTAATCTCTTAATAATCTATTTCCGGGAGTATCAGTGATAGTAAAAAATATTATTAACATATATATTAAAGAAAATATATAAAAATTATACGAACAATTTTATTTCTAAATAAAGTCATGAGTGTGAATGTAAAAGACATCAGACAAATTTACAATTATAAATAAATATAGTAAATAATTAAAAAAAAAATATTTTGAAAAAATGCACTCATTAATTTTTTAATTTTCTAAATGCGCATTTTTTAAAAATTTATTTTATTAATTATTTACTCTATTTATTTATAATTTTAAATTTGTCTGTCTGCTGCATTCACACTCGTTAATTTTTTTTTACAACAGACTAAGTGAGGTAGAAATTATTTACATGTTTAAAAAAAAATATTTACAAACGTTTATTAAATAATAGTTAATAATTAATCAAAAGAAATTTTTTGGCTTCAGCGAAGTCGTTTGTAAAACTTTTCGCGAGAGTCTCATCACACCGGACACTGGATCTCTACCAAAATATTTGACTTTTATTTCCTGTCCGACTTCGATGCCTAGAGCACTGGGATGTACGACTAGCCGCTGGTCCAACTGGGTGTTGTGTAAAAGTGTGGGCTTCATATTTTCATAGAGAGTGACCATGACCCCGTTGTCTCTAACTTCCTTTACTTTGGCAGTGTAAATTCCCCCGAATTCCAAGTTCGGCGTTTTTTCCTCTTTCAGCAGCGCGTCGATCATCTCCTTGGCTTCTTTCATCGCCGTCTCATTGGGCGCAAATACCAAATACATATTGTTCTCTTGCGTCTGAATGTTCACTCCAGTTTTCAAGTAAATTTTCTCCAAATTCGCTCCACCGATTCCCAAAAACTGACCGCGTAAATGAGCGGGGACCTCGATTACGTCAGTCATGGGCATGTTGGCCTTATCAACCCGCGGAGCTGATAATGTTTCATTCATAATATCTATTATTTTTTTCTTGGCAGTAATGGCGTCAGAGATGCATTTCATAACTATCTCTAGTGGAAGACCAGATACTTTTATGTCCGCTTGTATTGCCGTTATTCCGGTTTTCGTCCCAGCTATTTTGAAATCCATGTCGCCCATGTAGTCTTCGATACCAAGAAGGTCCGTAAGAATTCTGTAATCCTTTATGGTATCATTATCGTCGTATTTAGTAACAAGACCAATAGCGACACCGGCTGCTGACTCGGAAATCGGTACTCCAGCATCCAAAAGTGCGAGACTGCCTCCACAAACTGTAGCCATAGAGGAGGATCCATTTGACTCGAGAACTTCACTCGTAAGTCTGATAGTAAATGGATAGTTTTCAGGAATCACTGCTCGTAACCCGCGTTCTGCTAGTGCTCCATGTCCCATTTCTCTTCTGCCAACGATCCCGGCCCGTCCGATTTCATTTACGGCGTACGGATGGAATTCGTAATGCAGAAAAAAGTTCTTGTCTTTTACTCCGCTCGTCAGCTTCGACACCATGTCCATTTTCAGTGCGCTGTCCAGCGAGTCCAAAGTTACTGAACAAGCAACTTGAGTCTGTCCACGTTGGAACAACGCCGACCCATGAAGCAGTTCAAAGAGTCCGGCTTCGCACTTAATGTCTCGCAACTCATTCAATTTACGGCCGTCACATCTCACATTATTTTCAAATATCAGTTCGCGGAAAATTTCCCTGGTTATTATATTGAAAGCTTCAGCAACTGCCGGTAAATTCAAATCATCAACGCTCTTTTTCATCGTCTCCATGACATTGTTTCTCAAGTTATTAACCGCGTTGTCTCTGGACACTTTGTCGTGCTTGTAGTCCGTAAAAATATCTCTCAATTTTATTTCCGCCAGGGATCTTATAGAATCCAGGAGATTTTCCTCTATTTTAAGGCCTTCTTCAAAAGTTTTTTTCGGCTTCCCGTGAGCCTCCGCTAAACTTTTGATGGCCCGAATTATTTCTTGGCACTCGCGTACTCCAACCTCTATGGCTTTCTTCAAGTCCGCCTCGAGGATCCTGTTCGCATACCCGTCCATCATGACCAGCAGACTTTGATCAGCAGCAG
This sequence comes from Microplitis mediator, assembly GCF_029852145.1. Lineage (NCBI taxonomy): Eukaryota > Metazoa > Arthropoda > Insecta > Hymenoptera > Braconidae > Microplitis > Microplitis mediator. Next base: position 2,424,926 of record NC_079978.1, on the reverse strand, counting down.
ACACAATCAAATTCAATGAACTCTGCTCCAGTTCCCGGGTGGTCGGGTTTATCAAGATCTCATTGTCCGCAAAGCCAACGCGCACCGCAGCCATCGGGCCCTTCCACGGGATGTCCGACAGAGCCAGAGAAGCAGACGCCGCATTAATCGCCAGTACGTCCGGCAAATTTTCTCCATCAATCGTCCAGGTGTTGCTTATCAGTTGCGTGTCATAACAATAGCCCTTTGGAAACCCTGGACGTACAGTCCGATCAATAAGTCTACCCGCAGTTATTTCATTTTCAGTAGACCCTAGTTCCCGGCGCAGAAAATTCGTTGGTATCCGACCAGTCGCCGATGCTTTTTGTCTGTAGTCGACTATCAGCGGCACTATCGTGCTCGATGACGGCTGTGTTTTGCTCACTGATGTTATCATCACTGATGTTTTGCCTGCTGACACCATCGCGCATCCGTTAGCCATCTTGGCAAGTTTTCCCGTCGAAATTACCATTTGTTTCCTAGTAATAACAACAATTATTCAATTAAATAATCAATCAAATAGCAGACTTTCATCAGCTTATAACCTAAGTCCCGAGAAAAATATTTTTCTTACCCATTTCCAAGTGATACGTCAACTTTAGCGGTACTCCAGTCATTCCCCAGGTACCTGACTTGGATTTTTCTCCGACACCTCCCATGATTTCTCAGTAATTTTATTTTGTTATTTAATATCAATCGTAAATTAACCAGGTGCGCCATTTAATTTCGTATGTAAATAAAAATACAGCACGTGCTCGCCGTTAGGAATGGGCGATATCTATCGATATTTCAACTATCGAGATTTTTTAGTCAAGATATATCGATACTCGATAATAAAAAACTAAAACTATCGAATAAATTTTTATCATGGACTGATAATGTAGAGAATAAATAATTTGAATAAAAAATATATAATGTTAATTAAATTTTTATTTTAAAACAAAAAATTGCTTTACATTTAAGTATAAATTAATAATTAATATCTAAATTGCAATTGAAACTAAATTTTGAATTTAATTATTTACTAGCATTAAATTAAAAAGGTTTTATTTATTCCTATGAGGGTAATTATCATCATTTATTCGCGTAATCAGTCTTGAGTAGCAAAACGTCCCTTCCAAATGCTCTGCCGATGATTTGCTGAAAGTATCGGATTAACAATATGACTAATTGAATTTATTCTACCGCGGAATCGCTCCCGGTCTCGTGCTATTTCTTCCCAAGGTCCTTTACGTGCAGCACGATATGCGTAATTCCATTTAATCATCGTGTGGATCAACGGTTTCAAGTTGAAACGTACCTAGAACATCAACAAAACATTAATTAGTTGTTAATAATTAATTGATTAATTAATTAATCAAGTAAAAGTGTATAATTACTTTATGACTAGATGGATCATCATCATCCGACTCTTCGCTGAGTGAAAACTGATCGTAATCAGGACATTTGGACGGCAAGTCATCAGTAAAGACAATGAAACTGCCGTCAGAGTCAACAGAACTTTCGGAGTAACGTCTAGATCGATAATCAGATTTAGAAGTAAATTCTTTTGTGAATTTATCAAATGAATCATTATCATCATCATCTTGCTCATCGCCGCTCGATGAACAAGATTCCAATTCCACATGCGACTCTTCAAAAACAATAAAACTACAGTCAGACTCAACAGAACTCTCTGATAAGTTCCGAGTTCTGGAGCTGAACTCGCATTTAACAGAAGTGAATTTTCTAACAATTGACTTTGAGCTCTCCAAGGACTCGTGGGTAACTTCAGTATTCTGTGAGTTATCAGGTACACCGTTCGGACACGACAATTCTACCAGATCATCATCTGATTCCATGGACTCCTCCTCTGCCTCCTCTGCTTCCGCGGATTCTCCGCACTGAGTAACCGACTGACTCTTCTCGCCATCAACTATCGGTTTCCTGCAAAACTGGCAGTTGTTCATCTCCTTGATACTCTCCTCAATAGCCAGCTCCAGGGAAATGTCTTCAAAGGATTCTTCAGCGTGATTTAGATGCTCGGTCCATGTGTGCCGGTAGATGTTGTCGATACTCAGAAATTTTTTTTCCGACAATTTACCAGGTCTTGTAAATATATCCGGTAAATAACTCGGGCTCGTTTTATGATCCTGGAACTTTCTAGAAGAATCCAGGCTACTGTTCATGTCTATGTCTCTATTAATACTCATACTCATACTCAAATCCATGTCCGCTGAATTTAATTCGTTACTTTCCTCACTATTAAAAGGTACGTTAACATACAAATTTTTCGATGGAATGACATCGCCATTGGATACGACTGTTACTGACAATTCTTCATCAAAATTAGGAACTACATTTGGTAACTTACGTACTAATTTTTTAACTGAATCAAACATACCCACCATACTTTGCATTATTCTTTTTTTGCTTATACTATTACTCATTTTTTTATTACCCGTCTCATTGCCATGATTTTCTACTGATGAATCATCGGAACTCGACGATTGAAACATCGGGTTCGGGGGAATGCATTTAGAACCCAGTGACAGCAGCGAATCTTTGATGATTCCAGATCTGTCATTTGAAAAAAAATTTATTGCTGGTGGATATGATGATCCCAAGAGTATCGGCATGTCTAAAGTCAAGGACCTTGACCTCCTTGGAGAGCTCTCCATTTTAAAATTTAAAAATTTATATTTATTTTCTGCTAAATTTTTATTTTCCTATCAAATTTTTCTGTCAACACCTGGAACAAAAATTTTTTAAATTAAAACTGTGACGAGAATGACATTATTGGGGACATAAAATGATAACGTAGACAAATAGTGAAGTAATTATGATAAAAAAAAATAGTTAAATATTTTCTGATGCAATAGTTTTTATAAAAGCATATGGCGGAAAGTGAAAGTAAATAAATGTCGTAAATAAACTCGAGCACGTGATGACTGAAAAATATTTAAAATAAATATTTTTATGATAAATTATGAATTATTGATAATATATTGATATATATACATACTTGATAGAGTTTACTTGACATATTTAAATAATAATTACCTGTTTGAAAGACATTCCAAATTTCTTGTGTTTATGCCACCAAATAATGAACAAGTAAAAAATAATTCAGCTTTTAATTTGTTTTTACAATCAATTAAAATATTTTTTGATGTACAGCTCAAACATGTGGACTTTTTAATTGATAATTTATATAATTCCATGATAACAAGGCACTTGGTCAACAAAATTACAACCTTAAGTTTTATGAAGCCATTTTTCTATTATGAACTGTAATAGAACTCGCTGCTTGTTGGTTATGAAATTAACTGGAGGTGGAAATAGAAATTTTCCATTTCCGTTGGCTGGGATTTAATTTTCAGAAGACTAGAGTGTGAATGTAGCAGACGACAAATTTAAAATTATAAATAAATAGAGTAAATAATTGATAAAATTAAATTTAAAAAAAATGTGCATTTTAAAAATTAAAATATTAATAAGTATGATCCTGAAGTTAGCAGACATTTAAAAATTTTTGAATTTTCGTTTTGCAATAAATCAACTGCAAAAAAATAATATAAAAATATGCACATGTAGAAAATTTAAAAAACTACAGGTGCAATTTTTTCAAATATTTTTTTTTAAATTTTTTATCGTCTAAAAAAAAATCCAAAAATTATTAGACGTCTGCTAACTTCAGTATCATTAATAAGTACATTTTTTATAAATATTTGTTTTTTTTTTTTTATTTACTCTATTTATTTATTATTTTAAATTTGTCGTCTGCTACATTCACACTCACACAAATTTAAAATTATAAATAAATATGATACTGAAGTTAGCAGACGTCTGACAGTTTTTGAATCTTTTTAAAAACGATTAACTACAAAAAAAAAATATTTTGAAAAATTGCACCTATGGTTTATTAAATTTTCTACATGTGTATATTTTTAGTTTCTTTTTTTTCTGTTATGTATTTGTTGAAAAAAAAAACCGAAAATTTGTAACTGCTAACTTCAGGATCATTAAATAAATAAAGTAAATAATTAAAAAAAGAAAATTTTTAAAAAATGCGCGCTTAAAAAATTTTAAAATTAATAAGTGTATAAATATTTTTAAAAAAATTATTTACTTTATTTATTTATTATTTCAAATTTCTGATGGCTGCTACATTCATACTCAGGGTAGAGAGTGAATGTAGCAGATGTGAAAAAAATTTTAACTTATAAATAAATGAATTAAACAATTAAAATAATAAAAATAAAAAAATGCACACATAGATTTTTTAATTCTACATATGCGCATTTTTTTATTTTTATTTGTTTATTTATTTATTTAAAAATAATAATAATTTTTAAATGTCTGCTACATTCAGTCATAAGACTCTTGGATTATTAGAAATTAGAATTCTACTTTATCATCAGCAGCTAAATAGTCTGTCTGTTGATAAAATTCTTGGACCCTAACCTAGATGTGGATTTGAAAATAATCAGATTTAAAATTTTAACCTGAAAGAGTAAATTTATAAAAGATGAATTAAAATAACAAATAAATAAGTATTTTATTACAAAATGTATAATTTAAAACTCCAAAGGATAATTATCAATGATTACAAAATATTAATTAATAAAACAAGACACTTTGGAAGTGTCAGTAATGGATTTAAAAATTGCAGATCTATTTGTTTACAAAATAATTTAAATTTTAATAGATCAATAAATGAGGATGGATTGGGAAGGAATAATGGACTATTTAAATGTAAGAATATTAATGTTAATAATAAATTGTATCAATCAAGAACGTATGCTAGTTCTCCATTGCCGCTGGATGACATCAACTTCAGCCCACCGATTGTCCGATACGATGGAATTATGAAATTATTTGTTGACAGTCCGCCTATTGAATTTTGTCAAGAATCATTGGTGTCATTGCATTCAAGCACTGGGTTGCCTTGGTGGGCTACTATTGTACTTGTCACGTGTGCTGGCAGAACACTTGTCACCTTACCTTGTTCAGTGTACCAGGTTATTATATTTTATATTAATTTACTTATTTTATCTCGACTAATTCAAATCTTGAGTTTTTGTTAGCACACGGAAATGGGACTCAAGCTGTTATTCAAATTTTGTTGGGATGTTGGGAAATTTGATGTCTTATGTGGGTCAAGGTGGCAGACACCTGACAGTTTTTTTATTTTTTGATAAAGTAATTTAGGATTGGTAGGAAAAATTTAAAAAATAGTAAAACGTTTTTTTATTTCCATTATTGTTACGCTTTGCTGTCAACTGTGTCCTTGGTGACCCTGTTACTGGCCAATAGCTATTGGATCTTTTGTAGGAAAACTCAAATAAATTACTGGAGGTTTTCTAAATTTTTATTTGCACATTAAAATTTTTTTTCTACTTACTATAGAATTTATTTTGTAAAAACAAATCAATTATTATGATCCTAAAGTTAGCGGATAATTAAAAATTTTCAGTTTTCTTTTTCAACAAATTAACCAGAAAAAAAAAACAAAAATAAAAATATGCATATGTAGAGAATTTAAAAAACTACAGGTGCAATTTTTTCAAATTTTTTTTTTTATAATTTACTGTCAAAATAAAATCCAAAAATTATTAGACGTCTGCTAACTTCAGTATCATAAATTATTGACTGGTATTTTTATTTTTCATACCTCGTTCGATCAAATTAGAATTGAATTAATTTTTTTGAACCTCGGGCATAAGATGAACTGATAAATTGATGTATTTTTAATTAAATACGTAATTGAAAAAAATTAATTACTGCAAAAATTCAATTTAGGAGTTTAGTTACAAAGATTTGAAAAAAAAAAGAAAAACTGGGAGTCCTACTTCTGAATATTTATTTATAAAAATTATTTCTGATTTTAATTCTAAGACTCAATGATTAATAATTGTCTTTAATTATTCCAGCAATATATATTTGCTAAGTTAACGCATCTTAAATATGAAATGAATGAAATTGTCAAGGACTTAAAACACGAAACAAATGTCGCTGTCACTATTTATGGATGGACTGAAGCGTATGGCAGAAGTGTTTACAATAGATCGGTAAGTACTGACTACTTACTAAAATAATTTATATGCTGCTTAAGTTTCAAAAAAATAATTTAACTCAATTCTGATTGCAGCTAAAAAAACAATGGAACAAATTAGTAATTCGCGATAATTGTCATCCAATGAAAGGACTGATTCTGATGTTAGCGCAGATTCCAATGTGGGTTATGTTGTCTGCCAGCATTAGGAATTTATGTTTCATGTTACCTCAGCCTACTACAGGTTAATTTATCAATTTGCTTACTAATTTATTGATTTACTTAATGATTTGAATAATTAAAAATTTCCAGCTGCTCAACAGACATTTCTGGAGTTATCAGTTGAAGGATTCGGCTGGATTTCTAATCTCACTGCTGTCGACAGCTACTATATTTTGCCTATTTTAGTCGGAGTTTTCAATTTAGCCAACATTGAGGTAAGTTTTCTTATAGAAAATTTAAATATGCTAATAATTTTATTGATTAAAATTAATTTAATGTTTTTATTTACAGATCGTAAATATGCTGAAAGTAAAAAGTTCTACAAGGACGCAAAAATTTTCTCTTTACTTTGGAAGAGCGATATCATTGATAATAGTACCTCTTGCTTGTATAGTTCCATCTGTAAGTTAATTAATTACTTAATTAATCAGTCAATTAATTAATAGTTTATTACACACCTAGGGAGGAAAGTAGAATATTCCAACTCAAGTGTGTAATTAATTGCCCACCTGTGAAGGCCTTCATCTCGGGTAGGCAATTATACACCCGGGTTGAAATTTCCTACTTTCCTCGTGTGTATACGATTTTTTATTAGATCTGCACCAGAAAATTTAAATTGTTGCCTCTGTTTGTGGAAAGAATGGCGCATGCGCTAATTCTTATTATTTGTGCTCTCATAAAAAGAAAAATAGGATATTACATACCTAGGCCAGTAAAATAAGAAAAGTCTCAGATCACATGTAATTGTTGACCGAGGCAGTGATGCCAGAACGTGAGACTTTTCAACCCCTTCCCGTGGTGAAATAACATGGAGTGTAATGGCAGAAGAGGGTAAAAAAATCCCACGTTCTGGCATTACTGGGCCGAGGCCGACAAACGTGTGGTCTAAGGCTTTCTTTTTTACTGGCCAAGATGTGCACACAATTTTTCTGCTCGACGGAGCCCGAAAGTTGCAACTTCGTTCAGAACAGCGGTCCGAAAGTTGCCACTTTCCGGCCGGAGGGCAGAAAACGACTTTCTTCCCTCTAAACAGGGCAGGAATTTAAACTTTCGGTGTTTTCCTCCCTAGGTGTGTAATATACTAATAAAAAATAATTATTGTACTTTTTATTATTATAGGGAATGAGTCTTTACTGGACAACAAGCAGCGCATATAGTATCTTCCAAAATTTGTTAATAGCCTCGCCGAAATTCCGAAGATTTTCTAGGATTCCCGAGACAGAAGAAGATCTTGAGCACCCGTACCGATTTCTTTCTGAGAAAATCAAAAAAAGATTCGGTTTAAAAAATTCTTAAGTCATTATTTAATTAAAAAAAAAATTCTAACCGTCATATTAATTTATAAATATCATAATATCATCTATCATAGTTTACTATTAATTATCATTTATGATAATAATATACCGGAAGGTAATTTGTATATATATTGTGAAATATATTGTTGGAAATTTCTATTTAATAATTTAATTAATTAATTATTTTTCACACCCAAGGTATTTAAGCAAATGACGTTTTCGTTGATTTGTTTAAACTTCTCGATGATTTTTATAAAAAAAAATTACTTACGTAATTTAAATTGTTTAGTGATTAAATAATTACTTTAATAAATTACTTGGAATTACAGAGTCTAGTAGTGTAAGATGTAAACAAAATAATTACTTATGAATTAAAGCATTCATTCTATTTGACAAATTTATCAATCAAATATTTTTATTATTTTATTTCATTTAATAAAAAAATTATTAAAACTACGTAAGTAATTTTTTTTTTTTTATAAATGAGAAAAAAAAATTTTAATCCAGACTTAAAAAATCTTTAAGTGATTTTTTAAATAAATTTGAATTTTTTTATCCACAAAAAAATTTTAATAGACGTCAGCTGCTTTTACCGTCACTTTAAAACTATTTAATAAATTAATTTATTAACAAACTTGTTATCTAGTATTTAATAATTTTGAAATAAAAATTTATTAACATTAAACTTGAATGGATTTTAATTGAATACATCGCGCTTTTAATCACCATAATTACTCATCAATTCGTAATAAAAAAAACCCAAGATAAATTGATTTTTAAAAATGAATACTAAGAAATTTTATTATCTAGAGCCGACGAATAATTGTAAATAAAACTCCAGATGTGGCAACCACTTGCTAATAAATCAGTAGCAAGTGTCCAACATCACTAAAAATTATATTTATTAAATTTCTGTATGTCTAAGTGTCCATTCCTTAAAAACTCCAGTCAAAAATTAATAAAATAAATTTTAGATGCATCTGCAAGTTAGATTACTGGTAAAGTGAAATATTAAATTGACCGGAGTCGTGAGCCGGTCAATTGGTAATTTATCATTTCTTCAATTCCATTAATAAACTTATTATTGTTACTGTCTGATGTACATCAGTAGTTGACAATTAGTTTATGTAATTGAAGATGCTGCGCAAATGTAGGGCACAGAAATTAAAATAAACCGCTCAGTGTTTAATGCACACGAGGAAACAGACTGATTTCAGCATTGAACATAACGCGGGACCTTTACCCTCGGCTTAGCTGATAACCTTCTGCAGGGAAATGCTTCATATATCTAACAATATATGTATTTATATTAATATAAATATTATCGTGACGTTTTTTCGTCACAAGACAGCAAGACAGCGAGCAGTGTTGACTTAAACGCTTTACCAAGTAGACACACTGACAAGTGTTTAATAAAACTACTTTATATATTTATTTTATATAGATATAGATATATATACCTATAGATTTAATAAATATTCAGATAGTTCAATTGCTTCATTCAGTAGCTCTATGACATGTGCAAGAGTGTCATGAATATATTTATTAAATTTAAGTGATAAAATTATTTTAAATATGAGGTTTCATATTATTTTTATATTTATTTTTACCCTGGAAATTGTTTATGGAGTAAGTAATTTATTATATTTTAATTACCAATTAATGGAACAAATTATTTTAATTAATAAAATTAAATTTAAATTCAAATTCCAATGAATTTGAATTTAAATTTTACTATTAAGAGACTGAATGAATGATTTTAAAATTTTTGTTTGATATTTAAACCCAAGTAAGCATGAATATTAAACGAAGTGAAGATAAAAGATAAGATAGTAATGAAAGGTAGTAATTAAAAAAAAAATATGAAACACGTGTTCTGGAATTATTGTAGATTTATGATCCAGCATTAACGACAACAAAACCACCAAAGCGCCGAGAATCTTTGCCTTGGTATTTGTCAGGTGAAGATTCCGTACCACCCGCAGAATTTATCCTGCCCCCTAGAGAACCGGAAACCCAGACGCTGAGTAATTTCGGTGGTAAAACTCCGAGCGATTGGCGTAAGAATTCCGCAAGTGACATTGAACAGCGAACTGAACTTTCATATAATAATTATTTGAATTACGACAAAGCTCACAGATTTAACGACCAAGAGACGCAGCCTGTAATTAGCGATGCCAGTAAAATTCAAAATAAATTTTCATCTTACAATTTAAACGGCAATTTGTACGACCGAAATTTGGCTGAAGGTAAACCGAAAGGTGTCAAAGGAGGTGGTAAAAATCTAAACGTAAATAAAAATAAAATACTTGTACCGGAGCAGAGTCTCTACGAAGGAGTAACTGACGATTTAAATGTACGTTGGCACGTTTATTTGACAAATAATTTACGAATGCTTATTAATATTTATTAAAAAATTTTTTTATAAGAAAAATATGAAACATATTTGATTTAATAAAACAATTAACATTCAAATTATGCTATGATTGCACGCAGTGGACATTTAAATTTTTAATAACGGCATGAATAAATTTTACCTCTGGAAAATGTGATACAATTAAATTTAATACTACATATTTAATCGATTAATGCATGATGCGAAACAGGAGTTAACTTTTTAATTAAATCACCCAATGAACAGATTTATCGCCAGTGTATTGATTATTAATTTCAAGGTTTCATTTACTACTAACTCTTCACCTGGTGAAATAACTAAACGTTTACGTTGCATCGGCTTCCGTTTAAATTTCAAATTTTGTGAGGAAAATTAACTTCTGCTGGAATCGGAGTAGAAAAGTTGAGCTTGAAGACTTGGCATGCAAATGGGCGCTAATAAAATAATTTAAAGGAATTTGTTTTCGACAGAAACCTCGAAAGGAAGCGATAGTAAGACCAGAAGGTGAATTTTCAAACGTAGCCAAGTATGATCGTGCGGTAGGAGTTGAGTGTCCGCACCCGGAAGCGACTGGTCAGTTTATTTATCCAGTCGATTGTAATTTCTTTGTGAACTGTTGGAAGGGACGTGCTTTTATTCAGCCGTGCGCACCTGGAACTAGATTCAATCCCTTAACCCTCGAGTGCGATTTTCCCCACAAAGTTAAGTGCTACGGTGGAGAGTTGGCTGACTTTGTTGCATCGGATTACTCCCAACCGGAAATTCCAGGAGCACGAGAGCCTTTGTCTGATAAATATTCTACACTAATTACTGCTGAATTTAATGTATGTGAGATTATAGAATATAAGTTTGATCAAACTCACTCAGAAGTTTATAAATCTATTGATAATTCCTTTTGTAAATTTGTAGAGATTAAAACTTAACGCTTATCTGCTAGTTTACAGTTTAATCAGTTATTTTATTTTTTATTTTTGCTAGAGATATCAACCAAAATGTCCAGAACAAATGACCGGTTATCTGCCGCATCCGAATGACTGCAAAAAATTTCTCCAATGTGTCAATGGGAGAACGATAATTAAAAGCTGCGGCACTGGAACAGTATTCAATCCCATAATCGGCCTCTGTGATTGGCCTAAGAATGTATGGGGGTGCGAAAATGCCATCGAAGAAACCCAAGACGCACCGTCTCTGTATTTATCTCCGCCGCGATCCTCACCAATGTCGTCACCCTTCAGAGATAGTTCGTCAAGTTATGCAATTCCGAATAATCAAAATACTTGGAGACCAATACCAGCTCGACAACAAGTGATTCAACCGGTAGTTTGTCCCCGCGATTTCTCGGGAATCCTGAAGCATCCCACGGATTGTGGTAAATTTTTACAATGCGATCATGGATCAACTTTCATAATGGATTGCGGTCCGGGAACTGTTTTCAATCCCAGTATCAGTGTCTGCGATTGGCCGTACAATGTGCCAGGTTGTGATCAGACAACCGGAAGTAGTAACGGAGCACGTGAGGGCCGTATACAAGAGTCGGGTTCTTGGAATCATGGTCAAGGAAATTCGAACAATGGATTCACTCAAAATCGTCCGGGTTATAATCAAAATAATCCACCTTGTTTATATCCGGGTTGTTCGAATCCAGGACAGGGTCAAGTACAAGGTCATGGTCAAGGATATGGACAAGGAAGATTTCCACCAAGACAACCTCATCAAAATTACCCACCACTTATTGACAACCGACCGACTGCAAGAACAAATTCTTACAATCCGTCACAAAATCCACCAAATATTTATCAAAATCATCCTAGTCGTGATATTTATAATAAGCCAAGAGAGTTTCCGCCGTATCGAGGCAACATTTACGTTGAAGCAAACAGAGGAAATTCCCCAAGTCCTGGTAATAATCAATGGAAACCCATTACGGATAATCAATGGAATAAACCAACTTGGAGACCTATTTACTCTGACTCAACAACAAAGCCCACTGTATTGAATGGCCACGGATATGGATATGAACCTTCAAACGGGTTTACTCCTGGCCGGTGGTCTGATGAAAACGCGTCTCCAAAACCAACCAATCAAGGTAAGTAACGCATTTGTATTAGTATCTATGCGTAGAGCTGCTCTACAAGCTTCTCTGAAGCTCTTGTAACTAAAACCTTTCCTCAGCATGCTAACCAATGCTTCGCTCTTACATATGTCTATTTTTTACAATCACAAAAAAAGTATCATATTGAGAAAATCCAATCTCAGTTAATCCAAATTGAACAGCAAATACTAATTTAGCAGCATTGATAAATTTTAAAGGCCTTCCAATAAGTTTGACGGATCAACTCAGCTACCGACCGCCAATGCCAGATAATTCAAAGACGGATCCCTGGTCAAGTAACGCGGGTATTTATAATCAAGCTAAAGGTCAGCCGTCAGGTATGAATAGATTCCTAAATTGAAAGTATAACTATATATACATATATTTCTTTTTTTGAAATAATATAATAATTAATTAGATCTAAATTTCATCCCGAAACCCAGATCGTGACACAAATATGACTTTCATCATGAATTTGTATCAACAACTTTAATCACGACAAAATTATGACTCAGTAAAATTTAAATCCAAGTGATCCGAAGTTCATTCACTAAATTAATTCTACAATCGAAACTGATTTACGTAAATCAAGTACTTGATAGAAGAAGTTTATTTGTAATTTCTGAATCGATAAATTTGACAAAAGGTTTAATTCAGTAAAAATTCAGTCAAGTTTCTATCGAAGTCATCCCAAGTCCAATTAAAAGACGTAATAAATTAATTTTGTAATTGATACTGATTTACTAGACGAAAAGTTGGAGTAAATTTGTCATGAAAGTCATATTTGTGTCACGATCTGAGTTTCGTCATAAAATTTAGATCTAAATTTATTATGAACGAAATTTTTTGTACACAGAAAATCAATACCTACTATTGTACTTTTAGCCACTTCATCTACGCAGCCAAAGTCACCTGGAGTTTACGTCAACATAAACGGGACTCGTGTCTACGGGCATTATATTCTGAGGAGTGATTCAAATACCACGAGTACGAATAAAAAACCACCTAATTTCGGTTACGGTGCGCCGGCTTATTATAATAATACAAATATTAATGAATCTAAATGGAAGCCCCGTAATAATTCATACCCAGACATTCATCCTCATTCGACCAGTCAGTCGAATCCCGGGAACCATTACCAGCAAAATAACCCGTCATGGAAGCCTATTAAGCACAATAACAAGACGCAATATACCATGAACAACCACTTTAATCAGTCTCACATCGGATGGAAGCCCGAGAACAAAACAAACAACGATTTATACAACCATAAGACGCGTATTCCACCCACGAGTACACTGAAGCCGGTTCATCCCCACGAAGAACCCGAGGGTGGCGGCAATTATAATATTCGCAATGAAAGTCCTGGTACTACAACTGATGCTTTCACTCCGTCTTATGCTCCCCCTGTTACTCCCCCGACAAATAGACAAGAGAGAATTTTACCTGACAGTTTATCAGAGCCTTGGGAAAAGCCCGATACAAATGCGCCGACGGTATCGATTGATGAAGACAACATTAATTACGGGTACGACGACGAGCTGGGCTACGAAAATAAAATAAATTCAGTGTCTATTGAACCCAGCGTCGATAGATATGACGTCGATGTCCTGGATATCGACACGTGGAAGCCGAAAGTTGTAAATAAGAGCAAAAATAAAACCACCACTGAGAGTACCAGCAGCGTAATGAAGATTGATGTGAAGACCGTGGATCTAGATATTTTTAATGTTGAATCTGCGCCTTGGAAGCAAAGTAAGTAATTTTAATGTAAATAAGTAAGTAAGTAAAGTAAGTAAATGTACATTAAAAACTTGCGCTGAGTTTTTTTTTTGTCGTTACTTTTCTGTTCTTTGTCGACGCTTTTAATGAATTTTTAGCACTGCTTGCTAGCGGCACCAATCAACGTTTTAATATTTATTGTAATTTATTATCCATTTTGTTTTATTATTAAGCGAAAAAAATTTTTTATTATTCAACAGTCGAGACGGCCTTCCCGGTTTATTATGTTCCGCCTGTTCACTCACTCGGTCATACGGACACGAAATTAATTACTCCTTTATCCGGCCAGGTATTGTGTTTTAATATTTGTTTGATTGTTTTATTTAATTTAAATATTAAAAGGCACCGCCACGTTTTTAAATTATGAAAAAAAAATATATGTTTTTATATTCTTTAAATAAATTTTAACAGCTTCTATTGTTGATATTTTTATTTTAAAAGCTTAAGCTTTAAAATAATTAATCTCTTACAAAAAAAAATTTTAATTCAAATTTTTAATTTATTGGATTGCCAAGAAAATATTTTTTTAATTGTAATAAAAATCTACTGCCGTTAAAAATTTATGACCACGAAAAAAAATGTTGCAGTTACAGGACAAGTCCCGTAGCTGCAACAGGAAATCTGTTGAATAAATTTTTATTAAAATAAGAAATATTGTACTTAAGTTTTGTGAAAATTTTTAGTTTCGTTTTATAAATCAAGCAAAAAAGTTTTCTTGAATTTTATTTTCTTTAATTACTGAGTGAGATTAACATTTAATTAAAAGTTTTAATGTCTGCAGATTTTAAGACTGCGAGGCGGGTCCAGCAACAGAGACGGATACGTTGAAGTTCAAGGTATCGAACCTGGATGGGGACTTATCTGTGACACTAAATTTGGATGGACTTTAAAAGAAGCCAATTTAGTGTGCCGTCAACTCGGATTTACGAGGTTCAATTAATAAATAAATTAATTTAGCAATTAGTTTTAATAATTACTGACGAGTTAATTATTTAGAGGCGCGGAAACAGCTTGGCAAGGACGGACTAAAAAAGATGATACACCGGAGTGGGTTGCCGCGACGAGTGTCCAATGTCAGGGGAACGAGACTAATTTCCAGACATGTAAATTTACTCACGGAAGTGAGTGCAGCATTGAACGGGACGCAGTCGGAGTCAGTTGTCTGCCTAATCGAGTTGCTTATTGTCGGGGTGATGAGACTCCCCATGACGGGAACTGCTACCACCTCGCAGACGCGAGCTCGGGATTAAATCACGCCGAGGCATTGAAATACTGCGCCTCGAAGAATGCCAGACTCGTTGACATCACGAGTCAGGGCGAAAATAATTTCATTTCCGAGTGGTTGATTCAACGTCATCCGGATATCGAGTCAATTATGACCTCGGGAATTGGGTTCACGACTTTTAATCGGTCTATTTGGTTGTGGGAAGACTCAGCCAAAGCTAAATTCAAGTTAGTTTTATTTTACGTATAATTAAATCCCAAGTTTACTTTGTAAAGTTAAAATTTTAATCCACTTACAGATTTTCGAAATGGTGGCCGGGGTGGAAAGATGAGAAAAAAATTCCGCCGTGGGCAGGATCAAGACCCGTTTGTATAATAATGAAAAAAAAATATCCTTGTTACAATAACCCCGATTCCACGTGCATGTCTGATTACTTTTTCTGGGACATTGAAGACTGCGCGGCCTCCATGAAGGGCCACGCTTATGTTTGTAAAAGACCTTACGACGACATAAGTACGTTTGTTATTAAATCCTAGACTGCAATATTTGGCTGCTTATCTCTCTTATCAACTGCCAACTCCATAGTATGCATAACTGTCTCAATATTTAACGGTTTAATATTTACAGGTTGTGTTTACGGTAAAGGACATCAGTATCTAGGCAAAGCCAGCGTTGCGGCTTCGGGTAAACCTTGTTTGCCCTGGAACCATACATCCGTGGCTTATCCTCTTCTCGTAAACGTACGTTAAAGCGCAAGTTTTAATTTTAAAGTAAACAGATGAATAAATATATTAATTTTGATTTTTTTTTAAATTCAGGTCTTGGATCGCGGGGTCAGAGAAAAATTAAAGACTCATAATTACTGCAGAAATCCGAACCCTATGAAGGACTCGAAGCCTTGGTGCTTTACTGGAGTATCTGGGGAACAAGAATATTGTGACATTCCTTCTTGCGGTCATATCGGTAATTAAAAGAAAATAATGATAAATTTTTTATAGTTTTGTTTACAAATAATTTTATTGATATTCATTTAAATCAATAGGCACAGTAAGGTCTCCAGTGGGCGGGACGTGCAAAGAAGGACATTTTGAATGCTTACCCGAAGAATGTATTCCGTCTCATTGGGTCTGTGATGGCGAAGCTGTGAGTTTTGCTAAAATTTTTAGTAAGCTATCAATTATTTAAAATATTTATCAACTTTTCAGGATTGTACCAATGGTAGGGATGAGCTCCTGTGTTCCGAGCATCTAGATTTCTTTAAACGGACACCAGACCACAGACTTACTGGCCACGATGTAGAAAAATGGCTCAACACTCCACCAAAGACTTGTGCTTTGCGTTGCAAAGAAGCTAAATTCACTTGCCGCTCGTTTTCTCACAAGTAAATTTACGGAATTAGTATGGAGGGGGGTGATGTGGACTGATAATTAATTAATTTTTTTTAGGATAAATGAAAATTTATGTTTGCTGAGCGATAGTAATATCGGAGCCACTGGGGCGTTAGAAGCCGTCACGGGCTTCGATTATTACGAGATGATTGATCTGAGCGTTGATTGCACGGGAATGTTCGTTTGCAATAATAAAAAGTGTATCAATCAAACACAAGTGTGTGATGGCAAAAATGACTGCAATGATCGCTCTGACGAAAGCACTTGTAAGCTAGAGAAATTGGATTACGGAATACGACTGAGTGGTTCGGAAAATGAACACGAAGGTCGTGTTGAAGTTAAAAGTAAGTAAATTTAATTACTAATATTATTATTATGAATTTAATCTGAATTTATTTTTAGTAATGGGTCTGTGGGGACAAGTTTGTGACGACGGGTTCGGTATGATAGACGCTGACGTTATTTGCCGGGAGATAGGATTCGAATTGGGAGCTTTAGAAATTCGCCCGGGAGGATTTTTTGGTAACATGGATCCGCCGACGCGGTTTATGGTCGACCAGTTGAAATGCAGAGGCAACGAAACTTCTCTAAGAGAGTGTGACTTTGACGGATGGGGAGTCCACGATTGCTCGCCTGAAGAAGCCGTCGGTGTCGTCTGCAAAACGGCCGTCGACACCTGCCCCGAGGGAAACTGGAAGTGTGACACCAGTCCCGTTTGCATTCCCACTCCCTTTATTTGTGACGAAGTCGTTGATTGTCCTGATTCTTCCGACGAAAGTTCTGCTCACTGCGATGTAAATTTTCCGTCATAAAATAATTACTGATTAAATACCAAGATAATTATCATTATTTCTGTTATCTTATAGGCGCCATTCGAAGTACGTTTAGTTAACGGCACTAATCCGTCAGAAGGTCGTGTGGAAATTCGCCATCACGGTGTATGGGGTACCATCTGCGACGATGATTTCAGTCACGCCGCTGCAAAAGTTGTCTGCCGATCACTGGGTTTCGGCGGCTCCGCAATCGCCAGAAAAGACGCGTTCTTTGGCTCCGGCGAAGGCCCGATTTGGCTTGACGAGGTAATTTTACTTAAACAAAATTTAATTGATAAGAAAATACTATAAGTAAATATTTATTGAAGGTATTCTGCTACGGAAATGAAACCCAAATTCATCGATGCGAGCACAGCCCCTGGGGTCAAAGTAATTGCAATCATGAGGAAGACGTCGGAGTAATTTGCCAAGACGTTTCAGTAAATATCGAAGAGGTAACTGATGATATTTCTATTTGATTTATTACTTATATTAGTAAATTACTGGCATAAAATACTCACTATGTATCAAATAAAAAAACCAGAAAATTTTTTACGAATAAAACAATTCAACAGAATTTGTCATCATTATTATTATTGACCCTTTGCGTTACTTATTTTTAAGTATCAATTTTTTTTGATAGGACGATATTAACCGCGTGGTTACGGAGATAAATATCAATGACATTCTGCCGAGTAATTGCGGAAAACGGGCGGAAGATTTTAATAATGAAGAGGAAATATTTGCTAAAGTTGTTTACGGTTCATTGGCCCCGAAAGACTCGTATCCGTGGCAGGTAATTAAAAAAATAATGGCTATTATTGTTATTATCACGAATAAATAATAGCAGAGATGTAAATATATGCAGTGATAATATAATATATTTTTATTCAGGCAAGTATACGAGTGCGGGGTCACAGCAGGTCAAATCATTGGTGCGGTGCAGTCGTTATCTCTCCTCTGCATGTCTTGACAGCGGCCCATTGTCTCGAGGGCTACAACAAGGGTACTTATTTTGTTCGCGCTGGAGATTACAATACTGAGGTAATAAAAAATATTATGTTATATTTATTTTTTTCTGCGAAAAAAAAAAAATTTATAATTACGTATTACGCTGGAAAAAAGTTTATAAGGATTTAAACTTTTAAAAGTTTGCGGTGGGAGAATCAGTTAAATTTTTTACCCGGCATTTTCCGAGGGATAATTTTTTTTCCAAGGGAAATATTTAGTAATTAATTTTTTTTTTAATAGATAGAGGAAGGCACCGAAGCGGAGGCAAATATAGAAGATTATTACATCCACGAGGAATTCCGGAAGGGTCATCGTATGAACAATGACATTGCTTTGGTGTTATTGAAAGGTCGTGGTATTCCACTCGGTAAGCACATAATGCCAATTTGTCTGCCACCGAGAAACGCAGAATATTCTGATGGCTTGAACTGTACGATCAGTGGGTTCGGGAGCATCGAGACTGGAAAATCTGGTGAGTTGGCATATCATGCGTTACTTGACTCTATTTCCCTCTTCCATCTCTTCCATTTCCGCTGTTCGCCTCTTCCAATTCCAACATTTACGTCCAACGTCAGTAGGTGAATTATAATCACGGAGATCCTTGATTTTATAGCGCACTCGAGGGATTTGCGCTTCGGATGGATTCCACTGATTGACCAAAATATTTGCCGTGCAGACTACGTTTACGGTGAAGGCGCTATAAGTGATGGTATGATGTGTGCAGGATATTTAAATGAAGGCGTAGATGCCTGCGATGGAGATTCCGGCGGACCACTTGCATGTCATCATAATGGTAATTCCATTCATTTTAATTTTTAATTTAATTTATAAATATTTATCACTAATTCAAATTCCACGTCTTCGTTATCTAGACCCACTGGCTCTTTTCGTAATACTCATTTTTTAGTTTATTAATCAGCCACCAAAGCTAAGTGAGTTTTCTATTTCGGGCGGCTCTAACTACAGGAGTGCGAAAACATGATTAAATCCGTATTACGTAATTAATTGACTTGTCTTCACTCGCTTCATAAGCTCCAGACTAGTCTGTAATCCTCTTAACAAATTATCAAAATCCTCTCTAATTATAATCGATAATTACTCAAAATAATTTCCATTTTATTGATTATTTTAGTTACGGTTAAATTTCCGCTCGACATTTGAATTTTTTTTCCCGGGCTTATTTAAGGCCCATCGGTAACCGACTTTTGATTTAATTTTTTTTTACCATAGACATTCTAGTCATCAAATAAAAAATTCTTATTTGCTTCAGAAAAAATTGTAATTAATTTTACAAAAAAAAAATTTAATGAAAGCCCACAAATAATAAATTACAAAAATATATAAAATTAATTTACTAATAAGTTTGGAAGGCACTTAAAAGTATTAAAAAAATATATATATATATATATATATCTCAGATGACCTTTAAAGGGTAAAAAAAAAATTTGTTTTATAAATTAAATTGCACATTTTAATGACGGCCCATAGTTGGTTGAACTTTTGAGTCTCCTATAAAAAAATGAAGGAGTATATGTTAAAAATATGAGCCAACTTACACAGATACTTGTAATATGATGTCTTGATATCGATACAGGCGTGTTCACCCTTTACGGCATCACCAGCTGGGGTCAGCATTGCGGGAAAGCAAACAAGCCCGGAGTTTACGTACGTATTGCTCATTACCGAGATTGGATCGATGAAAAAATACGAGACTCGTTATCTGGCAGGTAGACCATGCACGACTGGAACTTAAACTTCCGAGCTCGTTTTTTATTTAAGAGCCAGGGATGGAAACAAGGATACTTTGGGTTCTATCGATAATTAATATAAATAAAAATAAATAAATAATTTATGTAAAACGTATACTTTTAAGTTTCTATTTAAGTTTTTATTTCATTCTCTCGTTTCTTTTTCTACAATAATTTTAGTTGTTCTTTATCATTAATTCATTTTAGTTTTTCTTATATATATATTTATATATTTATATAATATCATAATAATAATATATAACGAAAAAGTATATATGTACAAGTCCCAACGTATTCGGTCGTAATACAGCGCAAGTAAAAACATTATTATTGTAAATTGACATATTTACACTGAGGACGGGTTTAAAACGTAAAAAGTTTTATAATAATTATTATTATTATCATTATTATTATTATTATAATTATTAATATTATTTATGTTTTACAAACATACAGTCATATATATTTTTAGTGCATGAATGTGTAGTGCGAACATTTTTATTTCAATTGATACAAATATTTGAACACAACTTAAAATTTTTCGTATAAATAATTCCGACTTTCCTCACTTTTAGACACAGAAAAAATTATGATCGATACGTGGCAATATATATATTTATATATATATTATGATTGGTTGTTACTCGCGTCTAAAAATGAAAACAATTTTTTTTGTTTTATGTGTTTGTGTATATAAATGTAAATGTATATAGATTCGATTTATCTGCAACTGTATGAGGTGTTTTTATTAAAAGTTTCTGTTCATATAACTCTCAGCAATATCATTTTCCCGATGAGATATAAATAACAACATCCATAATGTATATAATGTTTATTTGTACGTGCGAACGAACAATTTATATTTTTAAATTTTAAATCGTTAATATTTAAACACTTTGTATTTATTTACTTTTTTTTTAATAGATTAGTTTCACTCACGTGGAATGTGGGGTAAAATATTTCACAGAAAAAAAAATTCCTTGGCGCAAGAAATATTTTGCACTGTGACTTGAAGACAAAAATTTTCTTACGACTGAAAAAAATTTTTTTTTTACCTCAAGAAAGTTTTTGCTTTTAGTAAATAATTCAAAAAATTTCTTGAGACGTCAAAATTTTATGATACTGCAGTTAGCCGACTAATAGTTTTTAGATTTTTCCAAAAACGATAAATTATAAAATAAAAATATTTTGAAAAATTGCACTTATAGTTTTCTTAATTTTCTACATGTGCATATTTTTATTTATTTATTTTTTTAAATTAAATGATAAAAAAAAGTTAAAAAATCTTTAATTGTCTGCTGACTTCAGAACCATACAATTTTTGGCGCCAAAAAATTATTTTTTCTGCGTACGTTTAATTTAAATAAAACCTTAACATTTTTTTTTCTTCAAACAACTCAATTTATTTAAATATCTATAAATATAAATAGTTTAAAATATATAATTGTATTTTAAAATTTAAAAACCGGATTTAAATAAATTGTTAAAAACATTTCGCTTGGCTGTCTTTTAAATTTATCGATAACTAATAACTAGTGACTAGAAAACAAACAATTATTTAAGATGTTTTTCTGTTCATGAGACATTTTATTAAAATGCTCGTGCGTTTATGATACTTCATATATTTTAAGTGTCTAATTCATACTTTTTTATATATGTCGAGTTTTCATACGTCAATACAAGTATTATATATATTTAATTGTATACTCTAAACAGACTCGTCCATTCGACCATACACTAATTTTTTTAGCTCCATTACCTCAACATTACGAATACGTACACGTAAGTAATTTTTTTTTCTTTTTTTCTTTTTTTTTTACTATTTACAGAACTAATAGTAAGTGTCTCATTATAATTCAGTACTATAAGACATGTATTTATTATTTATTACTTGTTTTTGCGTCTGTATAATAAAAGAGATTGACGTAATTGCTTAATTTATATTTTTAGCAGTCCGTTAATACAAAACGCAGCGGATTTAGCGAAGCGTTTTTAAATTAAAATCACTTTATAAAATAGTAAATGTAATAAAAGATTAAAATGCAGGTTCAAAAGCTTTTGTTTAAAAAAATATAAAATTATTGCGCGGGAAATTTTGATTTAATTTAAAATAAAAGGGTAAAATAATGATAAAAATAAAATGGGATTACATTGATACGCCGTGATTAATACGGACAATGGAAAATTATCCATGTCTACAGTTAACGATATATATATATATATATATATATATTTTATAAATGGTCTCTTGTTATTGATAATTTGAATTGAATACTCGATAACGTGCATATGATTAGTTGGGCTCAATAAATTATAAATTAAAAATATATTGGCATCGCGCCAGATAATTCGATATTCAAAATAATTTGAATTTTTTTGAGAACTGAAAGTACTAAAAAATTGTTTGTAAATAAATTTCGAACCGCACTATTTTATCTAGTTTATATTTTTTAGTGAATACTTTCTTCTGCAGCCTTTTCGTGTCGAGATGCAGCGGCGCACATTTTAAATAATTAATAACTTTTTGTTATTTTAAATACGATTGACTGGTGTTACTGTTGTTGGTAGTGATTTTTTTAGACATATGTATCTCGTTGTTACGGTTATGTAATCACGGTTTTAATCCCACGTATTTTTAAAATCCCAAGGAGAGTAAACTCTTGGTCCCTATTTGTAATAAAAAAATCGCTTCCGTTTTTTTTTTCCTGTAGTATTTTACGTGGATTCATTTTCTTTTCTCAAATTTTAAACAAATCGTCTACCGATTTATTTATGACGACTATTTGAACAGTAGTTAATTTTATATTTATATTAATTAAATTAACTAATCAAATTATAATACTAATTTTAATACTTAGTCGAGAGAGTTGTTTTTTCTTATCACTATTAAATATTTTATTTTTATAAATAATTTCAGTGGATAATAAATTTACTGGATTTCAAAAATCCTCCTTTTAAAATCCACTCAATATTATTATTTTGTTTATATTTATCGCTATCATATATTCATATATTAATATATTAAACGAGCGTATATCAAAAGGTATTTCTATGTACAGTTAAATAATCAACTTGACAGTATCTCAAAATAATTAAAAAATCTAAAACAAGATTTCATTTAAAAGGACAAACTCTCTCGTTTAATTTTAATAAAAGGTGGGAGGGGAGGGGGTAAAAGTAATAAAAAATATAAACTTTGAGATACTTCCAAGCGGATAAATGCATACTCAATAAAAACTCTTAATGCATATTAAAGTTGATACTGTTTTAAAATCGTAGTATGAGTTTGTAGTTTAGAATCAGGAGTTTTTAAATTTGGCTTAATCGACTTACTTTGATCAGCCTGTCGTAAATCTTTATGTTTAATCTTAATATGTATGATTATTATGTTCTTATATATATTAGTATTAATATATACGTGTCTACTTCAGTATCTCTCCCACTCAGTAGCGCTAGCTCTTTTTCACTGGGCATTTAAATCAGATCTGCAACAACACAAAGTGATGTAATTTATTATTTAATCAATCAATCTATTAAGAAATGGAACAAGTTTCTCGTTTTATCTCTTCAATATTTCTTTTTTTTTAACTTACTTTAAAGCTTTATAACGTTCCTTCTCTGGATTGTTGTCAGGTGGCTCGCATTCAAAGGAAGCTAAGGCAAGAGCTATAAAAAATTCAATCAATACACAATTAAAATATTCTTTTACACTTTAAATATATTATCTTATAAATCAATATCAACTCGACATTTCTTTTACGAAGTTTAGATGAGAAATTTTATTCACTTCTTTATAATTTTAATTGATTTATAAAAATAAAAAAATTTTATAATTATTATGTGATTTTCTTATTATTGTGCAGTAAACTGTACTTGGAAAATGATAAAACAAACTGACAAATCAGTGGGTTAGTAGAAAATTATCTATTGGGGACCGCGGATTTTTCAAAATTCAAAATTGGCGGGTAGTTTCAAACTTTTCTTAGTGTTATTTAAATATTTATTTTCGAATTTCGGGCCTATCCAATAAATAATTTCGCGGTTTTTTTTATACTAGATCATTTATTTTTGATAATTAGTTTGGTTTTAGTGATGATTTAAATATTAATTCAAAAATTTAGGAAATCGATCGCGATTTCTATCAGTTGATTCTTCGGGTCAACTAAAATATTTTGACCCCTTGGGTTACAAAAGGTCACATAAAATTTTTAGACTTTTTTGTCTCGATATTTTCATTGCTGCTATTTTTTGACTGGGAAAATATTCAAATTATTGCACTACTTTTACCCGCCATTTTGTTTTTCATGACGAAATTCCTCATACTTTTTTTCTCTTGAATCGAAAAAAAAGTCTGCGGTTTTTATTGATTTTCAAAAAATAAAGTACGCGGTTCAAAAAAATACGTCGGGCAGCATTCAAAGTTTACTATTTACCCGCATTTGAACACAAATAATTACGGCTGTTGTTCAGATTCAAATTTTCTGTAGAAATATGACAAAAAAAGCAAACTAATATTTTAGGTGACGGTCCCTTTAAATCAAAATTAAAAAAAAAAAGGAGATTAAAGATTATAAGAAAATAGTTGTATATATACCATTTTCAGTGAGCACTGGACTGGCTTGTAGAAAAGCAATGACCCGTGAATTCTTTTCAAAAGGACAAGCCACCTGCTTCCATGCTATGAACTCAGTCACCTGTTTGGCGAGTTGCCAAAACTTTTCAAAGTTGATGTGACCATTTGGAAGTCTGTAAAGTACACGCATTGATAACTTTAACGTCACTAACTACTATCAAAAGTGCATTAACAACAAAAACAAAAAGCAAATAAATAAATAAGTAAAACAAACTGCGATAAAACAAAAATAAACAAATATAGCAAAGAATCTTCAATAAAAATTGTATCAAAATAAATGAGATAAAAGGAGCAGCAGATGGAACAGATAGTTACACTTTAGATTGCTTCAATACTACTAGTTGGAAAAGTTGGACAATTTGTCGTGTAAGGACAGCTAAGAATTCTCATACAATTTTCTCCCTAACAACTTTCTTATTTATAAATATATATACACATACCTACACACTAAGAAAAAATATATAAATCGTATCAACTTTTTACATGTTTAGTGTCACCATCAAGTTATATCTCGGCTTGTTACTTGTTACTTTTTACATTAAATAGATTTTTTTTCTGTTCCACATCCAAGTAACCGAGATAAGAATAACGAGCAATAAATTCTGTGTAAATTATGCGTTAAAGTTTTGGCAAAGTAACGTCCCTGTACCATACCCAAAGTTGTAAAATTTACATGAATAGTTGTGTGTTGGATCGTGAATTGAATATCGATATTTACTATCGACAATAGTAATCTCAACATTAACTTTAAATCATATTAAATTATATGCTGCGACTATGTACTGAATGTTATTACTATTTATTTAAATTTTTTACCGAGAATTTATACAACATTTGAATGGAAAATATACATTTAACTTGTTGCTATATAGCTGGTGGGAAAACTTTAGCTATTACGAGTTTAATAAGTTAATTCAGGTACTGTTGCCACCAACCAGAGGAAATTAGTCTTTAATATTGAAGATAAGCCGAAGATGAAAATGTTAAACCGAGATGAGGTGAAGGAACGAAGGGGAAAGGGGTGGAAGGAAGTTTGATACGCAGTGACGCGTAGTTATCATAATTACAAGCTTTGATGTTAGATCACAAAGTAACTTTTGGCAGTTTGAATTTTTTATTTATATTTTTTTAGTGGGGATGAAAAGTTTTCTACTGTGGAGTAATCGATTTTTAAAATCGAGTTTCAGTTTGTAGATTAGTAAAATTATTGGTGTAATTGAGTTACGTACTTGTTACTGCAGCCTTCGTTGAGGAAATAGAGGTCCTTGACAAGGAGACTGAAGAAAGGAACGACAATTCGCTGTCTTTCGTCGGTAGCACCGACGCTGCGCCACATTGCTGCTTTTAGAGTGCTGCGGTAGCTACTGAAGTTGCTGCTAGGGTCCATTTGGTGCTCGAGAATTGAGAACTTTGCCGACTGTACTTTTGACCACTGTTTCGATAAACAAATAAATATTCATATATATATTTTAGACTTACTATTACTTTTATATCACGAGTTTGAACCTTCTTACACTTCAAAAAATCGGGACCGAATGCGGGGTGAACTGGATTTTATTTAAATCCGCATTCATTCGGATTTTGAGTTTTTATTTTTTAATACTCCCCTTGGAGATGTACATGAAGATCGGAACATTTTTCGCGCAACGAAAATGAAAAATTTATATAATTTGACTGCTTAAGGGGTGGCCTGAAATTTTTAGCCGACATACTAGCGCATGTACGAAACATTTCAAAACTCTAGATCCAGTAGATTTCTTACTTCTCATTTTGTTTTTTGATTTTCGTTTCACGAAAAACGTTCCGAACTTTAGGTACATTTTTGGAGTGAATTTTACTTCAAGGGAATTAACTAAATACCCGATCATCTGTTCCGCATTCACTTAGAATTTAACCCGCGTTCACTCCGAAAATTTTTTACAGTATAGGAGCCACCCATAAATTACCGGTTCTTCGTGGGGGAGGGGACTAAAAATTTAAGGAGATCGATATTTTGAAGCATTAAAATAAAAACTATTTTTTGGACAGTACATAAGAACAAGCGACTGCTTATTAGTGGGATCATGAATAAATTTTCACGCGAAAATTTTGAAATTTTTTTTTTAAACAAATATTAATAAATTTACTGACTGAAATAGAATTCAGTTTAATTAATAAATGAGTGTTTTAATTACAGTCGTATTGTACTTATTATAATTATTGGTTTATAAAAAATATATATATAATTCAAGCTTTTGATAATTATTTATTTTATGCAGGTAGAATAATTAATTTTAATTATTATTATTATTATTATTAGTATTAATATTAAAATTGGCTCGTATCGAGAAATACAACTAAATAATTAATGAATGCTCTATTTGGTAAATTTATGTAATTTCCCATTAAAAGTCAAATTTAATTAAGGACTCAATGGTACTTAGAATTTATTATCAGATTTATTATCACGAGATGCAAAATAATAAATTGACAAGTGGAATTAACGATAAATTTATAGAGTAAAAAAAGAGAGGCGACATTATTGAATTAGTAAAACGAAACAAACTGCCGCGGAGTGTTTTAATTTATAATATGAGTAAGTAGTAGTATGAAAAGTTTGTACAGGATGGAATTTCATGGCTAGTGGGTATAATGTATGAGGTTGACGTGGGGCAAATAATTTAGCGGGTGGTATGAGCAGGAGACTAGGGTTTGTATGGCCAGAGAATAGATATGAGTGTGGGCGCGTGAGCAAGAGTTGACTACGACAGTAATTGAATTAACTTCGAGGATGAAACTGTCGCGGAACTCGCACGCGGGTCCGATGCACAGTATTAATTCCGACTGTCTCCCACCATCAGCATCACCAGGATCACCAGGACCATCGCCATCATACGTTCTCGAGGGATTTAATTCAGCTATTACCATGTGGCCTGCGCACACGAGGGTTTATCACGCGAGAAATTAGCATCGTTAAATGTCGAACGATCACTGCTCTGCATCAGTTCAAATTATATATACATACATACACACTGTTTTCACGTCAAGTCTATACATATGCATATATATATGTTACATACTGTCTGTCAAATTTTACTATTTAATTTAATTTGTCTGTTAATATGAGACACTGGAAACATATCAGTAATTTAATTGATTACTAAATATTTATTAAATTCAACCTCAATAACAATAATAATAAACTATAAAAAATCGGGAGTAGGGGAAGGGGGGGCAAAAGGGGGTAGGATAGGCAAAACGGGGTACTTCCAAAATTTGATAAAAAAAAATGTTATATTTTAAATGGTTTTTAAACATTCCAAAATCACTTTTGTAAATATAATTAAGCGTTACTTTGAATTTTTTTTTGTAAACTTTTTCAAAAATCAATTGTCAGTTGAAAAATATTAATGACGTTTGTTTTATGATAAAAACTATTAAAAATTTTTTTTCTTCTTTTGTCTCCAATGAACATGTAAAATATAATTTTTCTTCATGTAAATTACTTAAAAAAAATTCAACTTAATAAAATTCATTTAAAATCCAGAAATTTTTTTTTTTCCTTTTTTAGGGGGTACCCCACTTTGCCCGCAGAAATGAAAAATTTTTTTTTTCAACGGTAACTGAAAATTTCTTCTATTTACTTTGAATATCTTAAAAAAAAAAGATTTAGCGTATTTGAGTCCTCGAAAACTTGGAATTTCCTTAAGTACCCCCTTTTGCCCCTCCCTCCCCTAATTACGGATTTTATTTAAAAGATTTCGGAGTTTTAGAAAAAATCACTTCGCATATGGAGTAAATAGGAAATTTGTCTTTTCAGGGAGTGATTTCAGAGTGATCTGGATTTTATATAAATCCGCATTCACTCTGATTCGGAGTTTTAATATTAAAATAAACTTCCCTTTGAGTGATTAAATAAGTAGTCACCCGCTCAGCAAATTTTTTACAGTGTAGTAATAGAAAATTTTATCCTTTACGGAATTATTTTTTCTAGCGCGAATTTCAAAAAATTACATGATATTTGATATTTAATATTTATTAAAAATGAACGAAAAAAAAATAATAATAACAATAACAAAGGTAAAGAATAGCAGAACACAATAGGAAAAGAGTAAAAGCTTTTTCACTAGTGATTTAAGGCTTTCGATTGTACCGGTACGAGCACTTCGAGAGCTCGAAGAAGTGGACAGGGAATAAATGTGTCCACATATATCCACATGTACATAAATATATATACGGCGCACATGTATACGAACAACCGGTGAATAAAATCCGACGGAAGTAGTCGCGATAAGCGGCGTAGGTACTACCGGTGGTAAATTTCCATTAACGAAAATTACGAGGTTTGAATTTACCAGGAACGAATGTTGGTAACAACGTTTTTGCAATTATTTCCGTCGCGGTGTCTCATAAATCAAGTCAACCAGCCAAATGAACTTCGAATAACGTCCAGGGTGTTTTCGCAGGCGGGGCTGCTGCATTGCACGAGCTCCCAAGCTTCTATCCCGGCTTCCCCAAAGCTCACGGCTCATAACCTACACACTGGATCTTGGCTGGATCCTGGCGTACATCCGACCTCAAGCCGGCTCAATGGTATCTCGATTAAATCCCAGAGATAGTTGGCGAAACTTAAACATAATTAAAAGTTCCTCAAGACTGATCTCTGTTCCGAAGTTCTCGCGATCTCGACACGTCACTTTGATAAATTACAGATTAATTTCGATGACTTTTACACCCTGTTCTGTACTTATTTATTTTTTTATCATTTCAACTGACTACGCTCTTAATGTATAACATTCTAATAAAATAACTCAATCCCCCATTAAATTTAAAAATTTAACGACTTATAAAAAAAAAGTCGCGCGCTTTTAATTAAACGAAACCGTTCAACAACATCCGCTTATTGTCGCAGACAAAAATAAAAAATAATAATAAATTGCTTACAGTTTTCTTTAGCCGTGAAATAGGAGACATGTTTAATCCTGCAATAATGGCCATTAAGGAATTAAAGTTGCCTATGTTGAAGCATTCCCTGGCCGTTTCGATCCAATATTCCACGACGCGGACTCGCTGTTTCTTCTTAGCGTGCTGGTAAAAAATAAATGGATTAAAAAGTAAATAAAAATAAAAATATATAATTTAATTTTAATAAGAAAAGTTGGCTGATTACTTTGCAAACTTCGGTCGCGACAAAGTAGCTCAGTCTGTTGAACCACTGAACGTAGGATTCTAAATTCCTCGTCTTCTTCATGTCTTTGAAGGAGGTCTCCAGATGGGGCGATTCCTACAATATAACAAAAGATAAAATTCAATTGCTGCAGCAATACACCGACTGATTAATTGTGACATTGTTGTTGTAGTAGTCGTTGTCATTTAGTCTTTGTGTTGTCATTGTATCGCTTGTTTACCCTCGTAACACACTATTATTCTCTACACTACTGTGGAGAACTGCAGTGTACACTAGGGGAGTAGGATCTGTAGTATCCATTTGAGCCAACACACAAAAGTGGGCGGTGGGTGTTAGATGAACTCACCTTCGCAAATGCCTGTACAAACTCTTCGGGTCCGATGTACGAGAGTCTCTCGAGCTCGACGTGGGTCAATTGTTGTGCCAGTACTGTTGCCGATGGACATAATTCTGTTACGTCGACCTGCAAAATAATATTTATAATACAATTATATATTTGCAGCTCAATTATATAAATACCAAATTTTATATTTTTATGTACCTGCCCGTGTAAAAAAAATTCGTTCCAAAAAGATTCCAAAAAAGTTCCGCACGTGGAACTTCTAAACATGAGACAGATTAGAACTTCGAATGGAACTTTTTTGGAACGTTAGTAATTTTGATGGTAAGATAAATTTTTTATGAGCAAATTTAGAGTCAAAAAAGGACGTTCTCGGAACTTTTTTGGAATTTTTTATGAACGTGTTTTTTTGTTCTATAAAAAATTCAACAGTAGTGATTTTCGAACTATTTTGGCATGATTCTGGAAGGTTTTTATTGTACAAAAAATGCAAAAGAAGTGATTTTGGAATGTTTTAGAATGCCTTCTTTAGTCCATAAAAAAGTCAAAAGTGGTAATTCTGGAACTTTTTTGAAATGTCTATATAAAATTCCAAAAAAGTTCTATTCGAAGTTCTAATCTGTCTCATGTTTAGAAGTTCCACATGCGGAACTTTTTTGGAATCTTTTTGAAACGAATTTTTTTTACACGGGTGAAGATCGGAACGTTTTTCGCGGGAGGAAAATAAAAAATCAAAATGAAAAATTAAAAATCCACTGGATTTAAATTTCTGAAATTTCTGAGCCTGCAATTGCAGCCACAGCCAATCACCTCTGAAGTATTTTTTAAGCAGCCAAATTACTTGAATTTTTTCATTTTCGTTGGGCAAAAAACGTTCCGGACTTCAGGTGCATATATTTTTTATTTTTAATTAGAATTTTTTCCGAACCGCTAATTGACTACTTGGTCGAAAAATAAATTTGAATTTGACATCAAAATTTCTTAGTTTCGAATCAATAAATAAATTTGATTTATTTTTAGATTGAAAACTTAAAAAAAAAAAGTTCTAGTGTAAAAAATGGTAAGAAAAATATTACCCGTAATTCTTACTATTTTTGTAACTTGACTTGAATTTATTTTTATCATTTTTCACTTCATATATCGAGAAAAATTATTTTTGAAATGTAGGTCAAGAATAAAAATATATTTTTAATTAATTTTCTTTCTACAGAATTTAATTACTGGTAAATAAAATATGTGAGTACGTGAAGTGTAAAGACAAAACAGCAATTTGTGTAGACAGTAGAACAATAGTTAGCACGGGGGTGAATTGAGTGATTTTACAATCAGTATTATTTGGTACAGTAGTAGAGTAAGTAGAGTAGAGGCGTGTCAGGAGGGACAAAAAGCAATACTTGAAGACGACTCACTCAGCAAAGACACATTGTGAGAACACGACGCTTGCCTTTTACTTTTATGGCAATCCATCTATATTTTTTTTACAACCTTTTTTCTTTAACACAGTCGTCTTATTCCATTCGATTTAAAAATGATATTGGTGCCGCGGTGAAACCGCTCAAAGAGAACCAGCTGAGTGGTTTCAAAGGTAAAAGACGAGTGAAGTGGAACGTTTCTCTTTGACACGTACTGTGACTTATTCTTTTACTTTATATATACATTCTTTTATTTTTTATTACGTCATGAAAAATGAATCCATTGACGACGTGGTTGTAATTACGACTGAATAAAAAGAAATTTTTAAATAAAAATTTTTATTCAAATTTAAATTTTTGAAAATAAACGTGAATTATTTGAATACTAACTATCGCATAATTTATCTTAATACAAAAATAAATTGTTGTCTATATTTAGATTTCCATTAAGATAACAATAAAGTTGAGACCGAGATAGTTTTATTGCGATATATATTATTCATAGCCGCGAGATTGGGCATGCGATCATGAACAATGCAGGATAATAACAATAAGACGAAAAAGTACCGTGGATAAATATATATATACATAAATAGCTAACTACTGTGCTATAAAAGACGGAAAGCTTTTTTTAGTGCAGCAAAATAGTTCTCTAAAATGTCCATCTTAGGATGAAATGCACTTTTATACGCTCTGTTTCCTCTATTTTTTTATCCTATACGTGTCCTTTCATCTTATGTCTCCTTTCATTTTCTTGTCTTTCACTTCTCCATGACCATGACAAAAAAAATATATAAAAAAGTAACGTGTGTCTCTGAAAGTGCATCTTTTTCTCGAGAGTAAGTACTTTTGTCCCGTGTGTGCTGATCTTACATCTAATGATAATGCTCACGTTTATCAAAGTCCGATCTTTTTTAAATCTGAACAAACGTTCAAGTATTAAATTATTTTTTTAAATTTAGTGCACTGTAAAAATTTTTTGAAGTGAACGCAGATTAAATCCGGAGTGAATGACTGTGTATTTATTTAATCTCTTGGAGTAAAGTTCATTCTGAAGGGGAGTTTATTTTAATATCAAAATTCTAAATCGAACTGAATGCGGTTTTAAGGGAGAGGGGGGCAGAGTAGGCCCCTTAAGGAAAGTAATTATAATATTATTAATTTTTTTTACGCGTTTACTTTTTTTAGACCCTTGATACTTATTTTTACTTCATCACGCTGCGTCCATTAAAATTGAAAAATCAAAAATTAGGGGCAAAATGGGCCCTCCAAAAAATTTGGGATTTGATATTTTTTATTCTTTACACGTGTGATATTTGCAAATAACTATAAAATAATTGTATTTTAATAACATAAAAGTCATTTTAATAGTCTGCTGCGATATAACTTTAAAACGTAATTTTATTATCTTTAACTTTCTTAATAAATTATATTTAATCAACAGTTTTGGTGGTCTATTTTAGCCCTCATTATATAAGAAATTTCGATAAGCTTATTATCCGTCCGAATTTATCGGCGTATAGAAAATTTTGAGGGGCCTACTTTGCCCCCATATTTTTTGAAGTTTTGAAAATTTTAAGGGGCGTAATTTGCCCCCAGGGGCCCACTTTGCCCCCTCTTCCCCTAAATAAAATCCAGATCACTCTGCTGTAAAAACAAACTCCTGATTTACTCCGAATGCGGAGTGATTTTTTCTAAAGCTCCGGAACTCCGAGTGAATTGGAATTGAAATAAAATCCATAATTACTCCAAATTCACTCCCGATTTTTTACACTGTGTGATACGTGTTCTGATATTAATAATAAATTAGGTTATGAAATAAAACGAGTTATTTTATTATTACTTTGATTACTAACCGAATTAACACGTAGATCATTGAATTTACATACCACATCATACGTCACAAGTTTAAGTGCACCGTTAATTTTATTTAAATTTTTTTGTATTTAATTAAATTATTTATTAAGTGAAACCACTAAAATTTTTGATTACGGAAGTTAAAAATAAATAGAAAAAAATAATGGTAATAAAAAAGTTTGTTGGAAGATGAAAATAAATATAAAAAGTATGTTTTGTAATTGAAAGACACCGCATAGAAAAAAAACTCGCGAGTTTTGCATACCTTTATATCTATATATATATATATACATGTAACTTTTTTTTTTACAAGAGAGGAATACAAAGAGAACATAGAATTGCGTGTAGATGAGAGAAAATTTAAAGCCGCAATTCTGGAAAAGCGTGCGAAATCGAGAGACGAAAATGGCTGCTGTGCATGAGATCTTTATAAAAAAAAATAAAAAAGAAAGTTAAATAAAAAAAAAAAATAAATGCGGGTCTTTTAGACTTATGGAAAGAGTCTTTCTTGAAATGAAGCCACGCTTCACTCGACGGCGACGGTAAACGAGAGCTTTTAAGCTTTGATGCATATTGAGAAATATTTTATTAATGTTATTTACTATTTATTAAATATACTCAAGAAACATTCTATTAGTAATCATTTTTTAAAAAAATTACAGTCTATTTTATTACCAATATATTTAAAGTTTTTTCTACTGTTTTTTTGATGACTCTGTTATAGAATTTTTGCGCTTCGTATCATTTATTATTTATTAATAAATTTTGAAAGCATTCGCTAATTTAATTTTAAAATACTGAAGCCTTTATAAAATACCGTTTTTTTATAGCGCATGCACTAGAAAAACAATCAGTTAAAAATAACCCGGCAAATTTAAATAAATAATGATAACAACTAATCTGATTACTGGAAATAAAAAGCATATTTACGTAAGTAGGATTATTAAATTCTGCTAATTGCGAAGAATCATAAAATTAAACGTAATCTGTACGCAGTGAAAATATTAAATAATAAATAGTAAATAAATCGGAGCTCTTTTAAAACAGGAAGCAGCTTGAGTTTTAATGAATTAAAAGATTATATTAATGTAATTAAAAAAATTAATTTTACGACTCGAACTTGTTGGCTCTAAAGTACTAATTTTGAAAATAATAAAAGACTACAATAAACATTGTATAACGACCTTACTAACTCCAAATAGCTTTTTCTATTCATATAATATCTATATATATATGCGTACATACTCAGCGGAATTGTGCAAGTGGCAGCTGTTGGAAAAGAGAAGTTGCAAGCAAGCTTTCACGTGTGCTACCACAATTGTGTCTAGAGTAATGAGTTGCAAAACTGAGGAAACTTTTTTTTATTTTTTTTTTTAACTGAATAAACAACGAATTACGGTCTGTTCTTATCCTCAACTGAATAAAGTCGAGTGTTGTTAGTGGAAAAAAAAATATATAATAATCTATCGATTGTCTACCTCACGGTTGATCAGTCAGGAGTGATCACTTGACAGTTGAAATTACGTCAATTGCAATCGTTGTTTTCTTATTTTTTTGTACCTGTTAGTAATTGGATAAGATCGAGTCGGCGAGATTGAGTGGGAGCTAAAAAGCTGTATTTTGTATTTTACTGTATCGTAGAGATTTGAGTGGATAATGTGAGGGGTAAAACAGGAAATGGAAGGCGTGGAGTATTGAAGCACGAATGTGATAAGGAAAATTAATTTTGGTGTATGAGAATTGATGATTAGTTATGATGATATGATACTGGGAGGGATAATAGCCACAAGTAATTTAAAATAATACCTAATGCAGTCATTGTTGGGCAGGGACATTGGGTAGGAAAAGGAGACGGGGAGAGGAAGAGGAATAGAAGAGTGAGGTAGTAAGTGTACTGACAATGATATCAAAGAGTAATTAGCTAGCTGGCTCTGTTAATCACATTAGTCAAATTGTAAATGAGCTATTAGTGAATTTAGGATGCGCTTAATGGATGAACAATAATCGAATTAACTGTCTGCTGTTTACTACTGTCCACTCTGGTTCAAATATCTCAGTCATTTATAATAATTATTATAGACAGTTTGATTTATTGATATTTTTATCTTTTGGAAATTCATTTTTTTAATTTCCCGCTTAAAATATTGCAAATTTTCAAAAAAAGGGAAGTTATTGGTTTCGGTCACAACATTGGTGAACATTGGGGAACATTAGTGAACATTGGTGAACATTGGGGAACATTGAGGAACATTGGGGAACATTGGGGAACATTGGGGAACATTAGTGAACATTGGTGAACATTGGGGAACATTAGTGAACATGGGTGAACATTGGGGAACATTGGGGAACATTAGTGAACATTGGTGAACATTGGGGAACATTGGGGAACATTGGGGAACATTAGTGAACATTGGTGAACATTGGGGAACATTGAGGAACATTGGGGAACATTGGGGAACATTAGTGAACATTGGTGAACATTGGGGAACATTGGGGAACATTGGGGAACATTAGTGAACATTGGTGAACATTGGCTCGGAAAGCGGAAAGTTTAGGGGCTGACCCACAGGGTCAGGCGGTTTTCAGATTTTTTTTTTTAATTATCATATATTTTGGTAATTATGCAACAGTCTACTAGTTCTTAGATTTTTTTAATTTTTTAAATCAAAATTTTTTTCGGCGGGTTGATTTAAAAAAAAATTTTGGATTATTGAAAATAAATATTTGATTATTTTATTTTAAGTGATAAAAATAAATAAAAAAAATGACAAGAGATTGTAAACAGATGAGTGAGTACTCTAGTCTTTAGGAAAATTTTTAAAAAGTAAAATAAAGTGTATGGTTATTTTATTGCAAGTTTATCGAAGCATTATGTGGGTTAAAATAAGTTGCTCACCTGAGTGAGTTGTTCTGTGGCAGCTTCGGTGGCAAGTCTAGACAATCCCTCCTCGTAGCGTTCAAGTGCCGTTAGACGTAGCAATAAATTTTGCAAAAGAGCTGATACTTCTTGTCGCGCGGCAGCGTCCACGGCAGCCACTTTCTGGGTGATAGACCTCACGTGACCCATAACTCGCTCGTCTCGGAAGTCATATGGAAAAGTTTCCGTCCACTCGGCGAGAAGTTGCACCAGTCGTGGGACGAAACGCTGCAGCCGTTCCTGCCAAGGGTTAGGAAAAGTAATTTGAGAAAAAAAATAATAATACTTTAGGTTTGACAGAAGCTATTACATAAATACGGCCCATGTCATCGACGCGAATTAATATTAAGAATGAAGAGATATATATATATATATATATATATATATATATATATATATATATATATATATATATAAAAGGAGCTGGACACTCACTTTTCCACCCTCGCCATTGAGGTTCTGCTGATGCTCGCACAGTGCACAAACTTCGCCGAGCAGCTCGTGGGGTTTGATGAAGAGCCGTGCACTCAGCAAAAACGCAAAGAGATATGCCCGGTCTGGATAATAGTCTTCTGTTGGTACCATGTGCTGCACTAGTGCCTCCAAAGAACCTGACACGAGATTACCATCACGATAAACTAATGCCTGCAACAGAAAAAAAATTACTTCGGTTAATATTTAATGAATTATATCATTGAAAGTTGGGATTATTTCCAACACGATAAGAGTTACGGGCTGCTCTTCAAAAAATACACGCCGATTACAAAAAAATAAATTTTTTTTCGGAGTTTTTTCTAGTAGAGGACATCACAATGAACAAAAAACATATATGTTGTAATGGGCTATTCCCAACAGGAGCAAAGTTACGGGCCACTCTTCACAGGAAGACATGGACAGCCTCATCTCCACCCATCTCCACCAAATCCTCATATGGATCTGAACTCAAAAAATAAATTTTTCCGAGGACTCTTCAGGGTTTTTCTTACTAAAGGACATCATAATGAACAAAAAACGTTTATATTGTGATGGGTTATTTCCAACAGGAGCAGAGTTACAGGCCCCTCTTCATAGGAAGACATAGACAGTGCCATCTGCCCGTATCTGCCCGACGTCGATTACTCAAAAAATATATATTTCTTAGGACTTTTTAGGGCTTATCCTACTGGAGGACATCACAATGAACAGAAAACGTTAATATTGTGATGGGTTATTCCCAATATGAGAATGAAATAAATTGTTTAAAGTTTTTCTAATCGCGGTATTTTTTTTTGAGAGAAGATAAGAGTAAGAAAATACATTTATATAAATTACAAGATTTATGTCAGTTAAATGTCGCGAGTAAAGCCATAATAATCTGTCGCATTTTGCAAATAAAATGGTTACGAGATCAGCAGAGGCAGAAGTAGCAGCAGCGGCATCAGAAGTATAAGAGATGAACGTCGAGTTTTTGTATTTCGAATGAAAAATCCTAGTTTACGGGCGGTAAAGAAACTAAATCCAGGCTTTACGACATCCAGCTAGCGACATTTCTCAGACTCAACATAACTAAAGGTAAGATACAGAGCACCGTCAAACAGATCAGTTAGCTTGCCAGAAACACAAAACTCATGTTTTGTATGTTTATTTAATACTATATCTATATGTTTAACTGTTATGTTTTAGTTGTAAGGATAACAAGCACTTGGGTACACATGTATATAGTATATTGTACTTGTTACTTTACAACGCAAACCCACAATGTAACTTGACGCTTTGAAGTCTCCGTATTCACTCCTTCACTTTGCTTTACTTAATATATATTGCGCTTATTATCATTCTCATTCACTCGGCTTCCGCGAATCTTACTTAGACTCAAACTTAAACTTGTTGTTGCTGTCTAAGTTTTACTTCCCGGGCATTTATTTTGTTTGTGTAATGAAAACTTGTGCTGATTAATTAGTTGCAATAAAATGAAATTTAATAGCCTGTAAAATGCCGCGCAAGTGTTTCAGTTACTTTTCAAGTTTGCCTGTCTCCAATTTTTCCGCACATCTTTTATATATATATTTCTAAATAAAGCCTAGCAATCTGCAGTCTATTAGAGACTGCTCGAGTATCACTACTCAAATTGTTTAATACTGAGCTAATTATTCACCGAATCCTTATCAGAACAATCATTGATGGAAAATTCGCCTGCAACTTATGGATTTTAATATTTCATCGTCAGAAAAATCGTTACTGTCATTTGAATGGGTTCTAGTGTCTGATCAGGGACAGAACTAAAGCTTCTGCGTGCCCTAGTGGCGGTCTGGGGAACTACTTAATTAGAGAGCGGACATATTGCGCGGGATCACCCCTAGGGTACGCATGAGTTCCATCGCTGTCTCCTGTCAGACATTTACTCTACAATACTTCTAAAAAAGACATTAAAAATACCCATGGCATTAGATCTAGTACATAAATGTTGATTTTGTTTTTATAGAAAATTTTTTTGAATTTAATTTAAGGCTCAATTTGAATTCGGACTTTGTTGCTTTATGAAAAGGGGTTGAAATAAAATAAATAATTAACTATTATATTAAATAATATTTACAAAGTCCATGTTAACTCGGTAAATTAATGTTATGTCTCAGAGCCGAAGGCGAGCATGAAAGATGAGGAGAAAACGAGATTTCGTTCATGGCGTGAGAGCCCGAGAATTGAGGTTGCATCAAGAGAAAATGGGTGGTAGCGACTACCGCGGTGGTGTACGAGTTCAACTGGGTCTTGAGGGATTTCTGAAAGTAAATAAATGTTGCATCGTCTGGGGAACTAACGTTTCGAAGCGAATAATGTTACCTTCAAGATTATAATTTATGTAATATTTTACATTTTTTTAAATGTCTATATGTTATTATAATCATACACTTTATGAATTTAATATACGAAGTGTTTACTTAAATTTTTGAGATGGTTGAGAATTTAAATTATACTCGACTTATGGGTTCATATATTAGTGAGTGATTCTAACATAATTCGAGTCTCATCGAAATTTCACCAAGCAGACGATTAACGGCCATCCAACGGGAAAATTAATATCCGCTGTGACAAATTGACCCGTTGACTCGAGAGTGCTGCTGCAGAGGATATTCCCGGCTGGTCCATTATACCAGGAGCGCTGGACTTGAGATGTCGATGGTATATAAGTGCGTGGCTGAAAAATATTCTCAGCGTAAAAGCTCTTTCACTACTTAGTAAATTTATTTTTTTCATTTTCCTCTGCGTTGAATATATTTTTACATATTTTACATTTCCAATTATCTGAAGAATTTTTAATAAAATTACATTTATACTGATAATTAAAAAATAGTTTTAGATGAAACGGAAAACTCGCACAGTGAAATTTTATTGAATATCTTGACAAAGAAATAGTTTCCATTCAAAATAAATATCACGAGATTTCCAATAAATATTATTTTAATTGACAATTAAAATCTAATTTCACTCAAATTGAGAATTTATGAAAAAATTTTTCTCTATCAGTAAAATTATTGTGCAATAGCTGGAATATTTTTTCGAGAACTAAAATAATGGAACCGGGTAAAAACGAAAAATTTTCGGAATAACTTGTTTAATTAAATGAAAAATGCTGGAAAATAAACGAATGAATGCGCTAGGTATCCATACACATAATCCATAAATATAAATATAAATATCAGAGCACATTTATCTAAATAAAAATACCAATTACTATTGCGATTAACGATCGTAAAAGTTATTTCAATTAGTGAAGGAAGAGTGGCCTTTGTGCCAGATAATTAATTTGATAATTTAGCATTCGCACTATTGCTCAATGTAGCTTACTATTCACGCTCATATAAATACTTATTACATCATTAAAAAATTTTTTCATTGCCTTTTTACTCTCCCATAAAAAACAGCGCGATAAATTTATATCTCTGTGTAGATGTATATTAGGGTGATTCATTTCTGCAAAAATTTTTTTTTTTTAAGTGCTCAAATCTCAATCTACATCGAAAAAAAAAAAATTCTCACCAAATATGGGCTCTTAATTCCAATGCTAAGTACTTGCCATTTGATTTCAAAGATTTCCCATTTAAAATACACGTAAATTAAATTACTATTTTTTTAACTTTCTAATACTCAGCTGCATTTCATGATATTAAGGCGGTTTTGGGCGCAAATTGTAGGGCATTTGGTGTTCTTCAAAAGTGCTCATAATTACTTAGCTGTAATTCCAGCTGTTTCACTTGTGTCCGTCGCGGAACTCATTTTTCTTATGAAATTGACCTTTATTGGCTTGCAGAACGTAAACCAATAAAAGTACACTAAAAATGTTAATAGAAATTTTATAGGAAATTTTATCCCCTTCAAAAAAAGTCCTATAAGTCAAGTCGCTAAAGTCCATAGTTTCCGAGTTATAAGCATTTTAATAATTTGAAAAATATGATATCAATTATTATTTTTTTTTTATATTATATTTTTCAAATTCTTAAATTATTTCTGAAGAAAGTTCTCATAAGTATAGGAACCATTCCCATCATTATGGTAAAAGTTCCCATATCGCATGTGAAAGAATTATGGTAATGATTACCATAATATTATAGTAATGATAACTATAATATATATGGGTGTCGTTCCTATAATGAACTTTTCAAAAAAACCGGTTACCATGCACTATAGGAACCATTCCTATAATATTTTGTAATTGTTACCAGAAATTTCTTTCCGTGTAGATGGCAAAGTATTTTATTTTTACCCACCAGTCACTTTATTATAAAGATGGCGGCTATACTTTTGAAATAATAGCTACGAGTTGAATAACGAAAAAAAAATATCTAAGAAAAAAATTTTTCAACAAAGCGCTATTCTGTGTTGGGTCTTTCTTTATCTACGAATCTTTTCAAATGGACTGCGTTCGTGTAGCAATAATGTAACCGACTTAAAATTTTTTTTACCCCATGAGTTGACCCAATAAAAACATGTGATTATATATATATTTGTATATACTTTTTTTTAGTTACTGTAATTTTTGGTTTTACTTTTTCCCAACTGTGGGTTTCGTAAAAAAACCCTATAAAGTATTCATTGTATCGAGTGTGTGCTATACAAAAAAATATTGTTTTCGATGATGCATACCCGCCCGCAAACACCAGAAAACTTTTTGGAGCTGAATATTGCGTAGAGTTAAAATTTTTTACCGTGGGTTACTATCGCCAAATTCAATGTAGTAATTGTACACAACAAAGATAGATTTATAACAGTATAAACACAATATTGCGGTGATTACTACCTCAAATTTTTCACATATGCACTGAATACACAGAGTAGTAGTTGGATTTTCATTTTTATTTTTTTTTATGAAATGTATGGTATAGCAGAGCTGCAGATTAACCGAAATGGCCATTGAAATATTTGTTGAATATACATGAAATATATGAAATCACAAAGCCGTTTTGGTAGTTAAAACTCACTTGTATATTGTGTTATAAATATAAACACGTTTATTTAATAAAATACAAGAATGCAAAGTCTGTTTCGAGCTGCAGCAAAACAATATTAATTAAAATTAAAAATATATGAAATATTGTAATACTTGAGCTGAAAAGGAATTAAATTTCGCGTTCATCCAAGCACTTCTGTAAGCATTGTTAGTAATTTTTAACGCGTATACTTGAATGGTAGTTGAAAAATGTTGGCAACATCAAATACATTTTTCAAATGGAGTATGAAGAAGTATATGAATTTATATGAAAACTCAAATTTTCATAAAATTTTATTGTATAGATGGAAAATAAAGTTCAAAATAATGACCTGCTAGCTTAATACTGAGCTGCTAATAAGCTATGTCCTTTTAATCCTTGCCGTAAAATATTTTATTTTATGCGAAATTACGGTATACCCAAACCAATCATGAGAAGTCTTAGTAGTAGGGATCAATGGATCAATTAGGGGAGGATTAGGACTGAGGTAGTTGGTCTAACAGTAATTTAGTGTGAGGCTCAGAGTTGATTGTACAATTACTAAGTACGCTAGTGTCAGTTTAGATTTTTGAAAAAGTATCAAAAATTATTCATTATAATTATAAATGCAAAGCTGCATTGATAATTTTAATTAGACGTTTCAAACTATTGATTAAAATAAAAATTACGGACCAAAAGACCAAGATGGAAAAATTCATTTAATTGCGTGAATAAATTTTTTTTTAAATGAAAGTATGTAATTTCCATTAAATGGTGGGATTTTCTATTTGATGGTTGTGTAGAAAAGGCATCTATTTGACGTGAATGAATGAGTTTGAGAATAATTATTTTATGTATTCTATGTAAAATGGACTTTGAAAGGATGCAATTAACGTTTTGACCCTTTTAATTATACGCAGATTATTTACTCGGTTAATAAAAATGCGGTGAATGAGAAGGGTGTGGAGGATAAAGAAAGAGATAATTAGGGACATCAGGTTAGCTATGGTAATCTGGTAAACTTAACGTTTCTAGCATCTTGTTGGATGCATCACATATCTCTATATGTGTACCACATATATATGTGCATAATGTGTTAGTACGAGAGGCCATGCCTCGCTCAATGGCTCTGGAATCATGTTTACCAGAGCGTAGCATGGCATTTCGATCCGTGGTCCAAGGTAATTATGAGTCGCTCGTCTGCATTTAAAGGGGGCTTGGACGACCCCATCTATGCTATAGCCATTGCATCACATGACCTACGTGACGTTAACTTTACGTAAATTAATTCGTGATGTTCGTTGATCTAGTTAAAAACAC
Source organism: Microplitis mediator (assembly GCF_029852145.1). NCBI lineage: Eukaryota > Metazoa > Arthropoda > Insecta > Hymenoptera > Braconidae > Microplitis > Microplitis mediator. Next base: position 2,381,814 of record NC_079978.1, on the reverse strand, counting down.
AGCTTAATTAATTAAATCTCTATTCCAACAAAAATCTTAATTACTTTTTATTAGAAAGAGTGATCAAGTTTCAAAGGAAAAGTATCAAAGTCTTATATTTTAGTATATAATTTGTTTTTGCAAAATAGTTTCTTGTTACATTGAAATCGGATATAATTTTTTTTTAATTTTACAGTTGGAAAAAAAAATATTTTGTCGAAATTTGAGTTTTTCACTCCAATTTTCAAAGCTCGTTATTTATTTTGAGTTCTTCATTTTAATGCTGTACCATTTTAACTTTTTTTTTTTTACTTCTAATCCCTGATCCCTTTTTTCGGGTATAAATTTCCGAATTTTGATAATAAAGTTGACAATAAAAATTTTATCATAAAATATATATTCATATATATATGTACTTTATTTCTCAGTCCGTCGAAAGAGCGATTGGTTATTAAAAATCCGGCATTAAAAAATTTTTGATAAGTCCGCGAAAGTAATGAAATTATAAAAAAAAAGCAGATTTTGCGCTTAACGTTTATCAGAGTGAAAACGAGTGCTGGCGATTGGTGGTCGTTCATTTATCCTCAACAGCGTGACCATTCTCTCCTTCCGACAATCCCTTTTTTTTACCTCTCTCTTTTCATTTATCGTCCAGCCATTATTTTTTTACACTTTTTCACCATTTCAATCTCAATTCTGAGGACCCAGCGTCGGTCTGCTCTCACTTTACACAGAGTACCTATCTTCAGTGTCCATAATTCAATTTAAAACTGATAGAAGTTTTAATTTTGTGTGAACAATGCCTCAGTAAAATTATTCAACCAAAAATTAATTTCAAGTTATAACTTTTTATAATAATAATAATAATCATTTTTTTCATTATTTTTATTAAAAAACTTTTATTGCCGATATAATATCTCATACTTTTTTGTAATCGAAAATTATGAAAGAAAATTATATAAGATAATTATATTTAACATTTTATCGTCTCTATAATTTTATAATTAAGAACTTTTTTTTTCCTATTAATTAAATACTTTTTCTTATTAATCTTGAATTTTATTGAAAGAAAGTAGTTCATATCTTCATGGTAATAAATTGCAAATTCAATCATCATATATTTTCCATAGATATACTTTTTTTAAATTCACGGCTTCGCAATTATTATTTTAGATAATTTTTTATCACACCGATGACATTTATGAATATAAACGAGCTTTCGTCGTATATTTATCTATATATTTAAAGGTATAGTCTATCGATTAAAATTCATAAAAAAATATTTAAAATTAAATACTTTCATGTATAATTAACGACTCGATACTCGATACTGAGAGTACCTGTGCTGGTGCATGAGACGTGAAATCGATTTTACAGCTAGACAGACCGACGGCCGGGGATATTAATTAATCATTGATAGTCATAGCCTCATTGGAATTTGTGCGTTCAACATTTCCTACATTGTATCGATACTTCAATACATATATAAATACATTCACAGTATATATATACATATATAACTACAAGTCAAAAGCAAATCGACAGTTCTTATCGGAACTTTATACGTGCAGACGAATATTAAGCGGGAGTCGGCCATTCGTGGCTATAAACTCTTGTCTGTCGTCAATACAACACAATAATTATTATTCCTCGATACATATTTCATAGATCACGTATCACATTCCCCGAGGATTTGACTCCCAATACGTTCAATAGCCATTTCAAAAGCAAACAAAATTTTTGTTATTTTTATTTCTGTTTTATTTAAATATTCAAACTATAAGCTTCCCTTTTATATTTTTTTTTTTATTGAGAACTTTGGTCCGGAATTCCAATATTTCAAGACCTCGGAGTCAAAGTAAAAGCGGGAATAAAAAAAACCTCGGGCATTTATTTAAAAGAAATAGTAAATATTTAGAGTGTAGTGTTACGAATAAATTCAAGAGATAAAGCGTTAAAGAGAATGTAAATATAAATATAAAAGTAAATGTAAATGGTTAAATGGTTGGTTAGCAAATGACATAAAATCTCTAGTTGGTATCGTTGGTAATTTCCGGAAGCCCCCGGTCACAATGAATATTCAAGGAGAACAAAGACGCTCTAGAGCTGTACCGGTTGTACTTGGGAATGTTCTGACCGTAAAAGACTGCGAATAGGGATTTCTCTGTTAGGAGGAAGAGGGCACTTACGTGTTCCGTGTTTATGGCGACGCCGTCCCGAATGTCCTGATGGTCGACGGCTGCACCGTTGACCATTCCAGGACCTGTGCCGGCGCCACATCCACTTCCCAGTCCCTTTCCACCCACGCCTCCGGCTGGAGTCTGTGGCAAGCTCTGCAACGGGAAAAAAAATCCGCGGACATTGAGTTTTTTCCTTGTTCAAAGTTAATCCAAGTTGTTTGTTTGTTTGTTTGTTTCTATTCATTTTTACTCCTGATTGTGTAACTCATAATTTAGTTTTGTTTCCGCGGAATCAAGGGAATGTTAATTTTAAATTTATTGTGTGGAAGGATTTTTTAAAATTTATAACTGCACGAGCCTTTGTTGTCACTGGGGATTATGTAAGAGGAAAAAACTTTTTAAAACATTTATGAGATGATTCTTTGAGTATCTAAAAGTATTTATGGAGTGCAAAGTTGGGTAATCTGATGAAAGTTTGAGCTTATACGAGACGCCATCATCGCCGCAGATCGATTTTACGAAGAAAGAAAATGCTCGGAGAAGGCGAAATAAAGAAAAAAGATTAAGAAATAATAAGGTTATAAAGTAGAAGAGGAAGAAGAGAGAAAGAGGAAGAGGAAGAAGAAGAAATAGGTACGAGTGAGGCTTTTCGAAGCAAAGGAAGTTGATCATTGGAAATCGACATTGGCTTTTATATTTTTATTTATTTTTTATTTCATCATCATTATTATTATTATTATTTTTTATAACCCCGATAGTATATTGGTAATAACGAAAAGTGTTTCACTTTCAAAGAAATATAAGCTATAAAGAACTTGTAAGAGGGTTGCTCTTTACATCGGACTGTTCCAGTTATCTTTTTTTACTTTTTTATAAATTTTACTCAACTCCAGCCACTTTTCGTTAAAGTTGTTCCTCGGTATTGATGCTCGTCTCGGCATTCCAAATCATGTTTGATTTTATTTTCCGACTCTCGTCCAGTTTTCCCTTTTCCTTCTCCTTTGGCCCTCATTCTCATTTCTTCTTCACCAGCGAAATTTGAATTTCCCGCACGTGCAATAATATTTCAACTAACGAGCTCGAGTGCTATAATTTTTCTCAAGATTTAAAAAAATATTCACAAGCTCTAGCTCATTTCGAGTATCACTCACTTTCTTTATGTCTTTCGCAATTTCATCGGATTTTTTTATTAGACTTCATATTTTTCGCGACTACAGTCCAGATATTTATATGTATTTCTACATACATATTTATAAAAATTCATATTATGAGCTCGAAATTTATGTGACAAATTTTCCAACGGATTTTGTGCACGTTTTAGCTCTTGACACAACAGTCTTCGTTATTTTAACAAAAGTGCTTTTGCTGAGCTTGAGAATTCATGGAAGAAGATTATCATCGCGGGACTGAGTGTATGATGATGGAAAACGCCAAAACTCAAGTGTAGTTACGTTTTTATAAGTGAGCGCAAAGGCAAATAAGTTAAGATAAGAATATTGCGAAGCGAGCGAAGCATGTGTGCATGTGAGAGTCCATGTATTTTCATGAACTTTCGCATACGAAATACGGAAAGCACTTTTTCATTGCATTCTTATGTACACAAAAGGATGCGAGGAAAAGATGCAAACGTTCATAAAACTCCCGGGATGTACTTAAGTGTATTGAAGTAAAGCTATAACATATACATGTTAGTAAGAGCATAAAATATATGAGATTGTATTTTTTCCGTTGAATTATCGAATTATATTGATAGTATTTCATCCTCGTATTCTTGAATTTCGAATCTATATTTTTAAATTCACTTGCTGTTGGTCTTTTTGGCTGTAAAAAGACGAAAACTGAGAATAAAGAGAACAAGACGAAGAAGAACAAGTGTTGCCATAAAATTTCAAGTCTCCAGCAGAGTGAAACAATATGCCAAAAGCAATCTTAAATTTTTTTTCATTTTTTATTCGATACTCGTATTATTTATTTTATTTTTCGCTGGCAAGGAAATGAGAGTGACAAAGCTCTTGAAGAAATTCTACATAGAGCTTTGTAATAACCTGAGCCCTTACTCTTACCTTCGCAAAAAAAAAAAAATATATAAAGCTTGGCTCAGTGATTCACTTTTTTGCCCCATACTACAGCTAACCTTAACATCATACTTTTTTTCCTGCGGCAAATGACGATGAAAGAGGAGAACTTGTCGTGAAAACTAAATTTTACCTTCGGAAGACTGTAAAGTGCAACGTAAAAGACTTAGTAACTCACTTCGGTCTGACTTTCTTGTAGATTGCGAGTTTCAGAGCTGATAAAGGAGAGACAGAGCCGGTGATGCTGTCTAGGGTTGAAGGAATGAAAAAAAAATAACTATGATATGAAAATAAAAGGAGCGATGGAATTTATTCGGCTTCGAATATCAGCCCATGATTTTTTTTTTCAATCGCAAGTTTTTTTGGAAAAGCCGGCAGCTGTAATACGGTTTCATTGTTAGAAGTTTAATTTAATGTCATATCCGGAATTATGATTATCAATTTATATAAATATGTATGCATTCCATATATATAATAAAATGGGTGACGGTTAAAATAACACGAGGGAAGCTTTTTCACTAATGGCTTCTCTGCAGATCATGCTTGCGATTTTAATGAGATTTGTAATTACGAAATATTCCGTGCATTTTCCTCAGCTTCCCGCTAAATAACATCCAGAGGGAAAACTAAATGCTTGAATTTCTATATTACTCTATAGACTATTTATAATATATATATATAAGTACACTGAAAGTAATGTTCATATTAATATGATATATTTAAAAAAAAATAATTTACCTAGAAGCAAAAAAAAGCATCGATTTTAATTAACTGAATTTAAATGGGATGGAAAATAAAATTCGAGCAGAAATAAATTTTAATTAAATTTTAAACATAAAAAAATCTAAGATGTTAATGTTATAATTAAACTTTTGTTTTATTAATTTATTTCTGCTAATGTACTTTGTTAGTTTTATTTATATATTAAATTGTCGTCTTCTGCAGCAGAATTGTGCAAGTAAGTGTGACAGATATAAAAAAAAATATATATAATTAAGAAAAAACTTTGAAATATATATATTTTTTTCCCGCGAGACTTTTTCTTATACAAAGAAGAAGACGAGAAGAGAAGACTGACTGTCGTTCTTATAGTGTTTCGTAAAAGTTTAATTACCTAAGAAATGTCGAGCTTAGTCTGGCGCATTTTGCCTCTTTAAATTGTTACAAACTTTTGGCACAGCCACTACACGGGGCATGGAAGTGATGAGGGATAGGAGGACAGTAAGAAGAGGAAACAGGAAGGAGAGATGTTGAAAAGTGGATGTTTAATGAATAGGAATAAAACTCGATGAAAAGTGTTGGACTAAAGTGCACCAGCAGCCCATTGGATTCCGTGGGTAGTACTTGAATAGTTACTTTAACAACTTGCTTTAACAATCATAGATACCAAGTCGTCTTGGTTTTCGAGGCTATTTCAATACCGACTACTTGTTGAAGTTTTATTCTACTCGAATACAATAAAAACATTGTCATCTTAAGTCGTTAATAACTGTTTCTATTTTTTTTATTACATAAGGAAAGAATTTTGGGTATAAAATTACCGCAGCAGTCGCGATCCCATGACCGTAAAAAATTTTCAAAGCAGTTGGAAAATTTCCAGGAAATTTTCAGTGGCAAAAAAATGCATGCAAAAAAATATTTTACCGTCCCGAGTCGAAATATTAGACGTAAGTTGAACGTTCTTAACGGTTTGAACGCGAAATGAACGTTTTTAAAGTTTTGAAAGTAAATTGAACGATTTTTTTGTATTTTGGTTCGTAAAAAATTGGTAATTTCATGAGTTATGATTTTAGTTTAATGATAACATTAATTTATTTATTTCAATATTTGTAATCACAATTTTCATAACCTTGATATCATAATATATGAAAAGATATAATAGTGTTAAAGATAGAAGTATGAAATTAAAAAAATTTTTTTTTCAAAATACGAATTTTTTTATTTAAGAGCCAGAAAAGCGGACGACAAAATTTTAGAGAATTGACGTGATTATAATCCAGGAGTACAAAATTTATGAAAAAAATTTTTCGGCATACTTATGTTTTCTTATTGTAAGTCTAAATAGGTTTTAGTTACGTTTTCGATTCATGATACTCCAATCTACGTTTTGAATAAGTTGAAAGTTGTCAAATTGAGTTTTTAATGTCCAAAACGTTCAATTTACGTTCAAAACGTTCAATTTACGTTTAAAACGTTCAATTTACGTCCAATATTTCGACTCGGGGTGCGTTGAAAAATAATTCTAATGGAAATATCACATTTCAGTCGGAAGATACGTCACGGTAATTTATTTCGCGAAATTAAAAAAAAATTTAATATTTTATTCTCCGCGCGTATAATTCTTGAGTTTTTTTCTAAATGTTTTTTCATTAAAAATGAGTGGAATTGTAAAATATTGAAATATATATGGATACATTTTTGAAGGCGTTGTGTAGGCAGGCTACCGCAGAGTAAATGGAAAAGGATCCGCATAATGGCTTTTCAATGTAACGCAAAAAGAGAATATGGAGAAACGTTTCCGGCTGTTGAGCTCGCGGCATTATATTCACTTCCACAATATGTCTTCTTTAAACTTTTCAAATAAAATGTTTAAATATATTCCAAGTACGCGCGGATAATGAAGCTGTAGATCTGAATTTTATTTTATTTACATTTTCCCTTTTTTTTTTTTTTCATTATTTACCGAGTTGAATAGAGCTGGGAAAGAAAATATTTGCATTGTTAAAGGGATGTAAGACGTGGAAAAATTAAAGTTTGTACATTGTTAATGATGTTATTGTACTCTGTTCGGGGTTTCAAAGTTACAGTTTCTCTTTTCTCCGAGGACTACTCAATCATTTAATGCATTATTCATTGTTAATTATCATTTAATAGGGCAGGGTAATTGTAATGAACAGGCATATTCAAAATTGATGAGCACAGTTTTCAGCTGTATACATTGGGTTGTATTGTATTATATCTGGGTATGTTGCTCTTTGCCAAACTATTTATTTATGCACAGTAACTTAATATTTGATATCTCATTTTTTTTAATTCAATTGTCTATTGTAACTTCAACTTGAATACTAAATTGTTTGGTTAAAACCCACGAGGGAAAATTTATCTTTGAGCTCTAGGACAAAAGAATGAAAAATTTGGAAAATTATTTAATTGACAATGAACTAGATTTTAATCAATTTTTTTTTGAGAAATTTAGCTCGTGGATTAATATTTTGGACTAACGTTTAATTTTACATTGGGTATGATCTGAAAATGAAGACTTAATAATTTCGGAAGCTCTAAAATTGCTTGACCGTTGTCTCAGTTGTTGTGTAATTGGTTTATTGATACTATGGTGAATCACTAAAATAGATATTGCCCTGAATTGGAGGATTTCAGTATCAGGTTAAATTTTGACGCAGATAGAAATTTTTGAAAAATAAAAAAGAAGCTGGCAGAAAATGGGATCGTAATTGTTTCAGTTCAAAAATATTTATTGAAAAATAAAATTATTAATAAAGATAACAAGAGTGTTGAAATTGATCGGAAAATGTTCAATAACGGTTACGATGAATAAAAAAATGATATCGCAAAAATAAGGAGCAATAAAAAAAGTTGTTTACGAAGAATTTTTTGTGTTGTAAAAGAAGTTTAAAAGTTTTTCTCTAGAACAGCATCTACTCCGGGCTAAAAGTCAAAGTAAGCGAAGAAGAAAAGAGACGAGTGAAGGGAGTAAAGAAGTAGGGGAAGGGATAATCTTTGGAGATGGAGAAACTTTGCTGAACGCTCCACCATCTCCGGTTAATCCCGCGACGAAGTTTAAAACCGCGATAGCTTGGAGTGATATTGTCTAAGGTTGGGAATAGTCGCACATTCGCACACGAAAATCGAGTTTCAGTATCATTGAAATACGTGAGATATTTAAAATTGTTAGGGGAGAGAAGGAGAACGAGAGGATGGAATAATGCAGAAGATCAATGGAGTTACTTTATATGATAGTCACACACACACAAGTGATGTAACAAAGCGGGTTTCGTGTAGTTGCAAAAATTTTATAAATTATTCAAACGCTGAGCGCGTCCGTTGTGGAAAACTGCCTTCATGAGCCCTGTCTATTATTAACGCCAAAAAGAGCTCACTTTAATAATTTAAGCCTGTTTGTCCGCGAAAATGAGTTGCTTTAGTTTATTTTTTTATTCTTTCTCATTCTCCTTTTCATCTTATGTGACACCGATTTTTAATTTTTTTTAAACTTCTTTTTTTAATTTTTTTTCCATACATTTCTCTTTTTTCTGGTGTACTTTTCACTAGAGGAGGTCCAACGAGACGTGTTTGCCGAGCTTTAAAGTCATCTGAGAAACTTCCCTCTATGCAAGTCTCTAGTTCTTTTTTTCAATCTCATGGGAGACGGCCGAGTTTCGTTGAAAAGAGTTTAAAATAAAAAAATGTGTAAAAAAAAAAAAACCAGACACGTTGTTGCAGTAGTATTCGCAGAACATGAGAGAGAATTTATACGAGAGAAATGATCCCATTTTCTCTTTCTACTTGATCTCTTTTCCACATTCTGCTGGTACGTTGAAAACCAGTCAAGTTCAAAAAGCTAAAATAATCATTGTGATGGTGAACCGAGACTTGAGTTACGAACTTTTCATTAAAAATCATGATAATAATCATTTTCAATAATTTATTAATACGCATATAAATTCAATGACGTCAGTAATCGCGAAAAACTTGAAAATAATATTAATAATGACCAAAATAATGATCAAAAATTTAGAAACTTGTTTTTGAAGACTAAAATATTAAAGTGAATATTTCATTTGTTGCAACGGCTTTCAAGAGTTCATATAAAATTTACCGCATAAGGATTTTAAAGAAATTGGAAAAATGTTGAGTAAAAAATAAAAATAACTGGGGAGGAGGTAGAGGTAAGAAATATGTATAACAGGATAGAAATGCAATACAATTTCAGTCGCTTATTGTTAGTATTTTTCTTCGTGACTGCTTTAAACAATCTTCCACTCGAGAATGAAATGCAATTTGTTTGCCGGGTAGGCCAATGTAATATTCATACTCGCCGCGGTTATTGGGGGATCTCCCGGGATCTAGGTACAAGGTGGTTCTTGAATTTAAAAGTTTTTCGAGGTGTAGAGTCTAAAAGTAAGCGAGTGAACGAACCGACGAATGAACGGGCGATATTATTCGACTTGCAATTTGTGACCAAGTTATAAAGTGGAGAAAGATAAAGGCGGGCGGAGTAGTGTGAGTCGAAGTTAAGATAACGGGAAAAAGGTCGAGTACCTCCGCACTTGTTCGCGAATATCGTAATGCACTTTTAAATGCGAGCTCTCGTCAAGGTTTTAGGTCACTATTTATTGCATTCATTTATTTCTCTTACAAATTATTTTTTCACGTCTTTGTTCGCGTTTTTCCCTCAGCTTTTGAATGTTAAATATTAAATAATAATTATCAGCATCATAATTTTTTTTTAAATAAAAGCTTAGATAATTAAACTACTCGAGAAAATATTTTAAATAGACAATTACGAAAGAGTACAATACTAAAAGTATGATTGCAAATTGAAAAGAAAAGAAATACTGGAAACATTAAAAACTCAGCTACAATGCACTATTATCTTTAGAATAGTAGTAGTGGCTGAATGCATTTTATCATTACACAAAGCCAATATTTAAAAAATTTAAGCTACTACACACTGTAAAAAATCAGGAGTAAATACGGATTTTATTTCAATCCGAGTTCACTTCGTCACTCGGACTTCCAGAGCACGCGGAGTGAATACGAATTTTTTTTTTTGAGCAGAGTGATTTTGGAGTGACGCGAATTTTATTACAATCCACATTCACTTCGATACGGAGTTTACAAAGTCGGTGACCAACATTACTCGAAAACGGCTGAACCGATTAGTCTCAAATTTTCACACGACCTTCTTAAATATATTTTTTAGTAATTAATCGAAGATTTTTTCTCACCGATAAATATTTTTTTTTCTATAAACAATTTAAGGCCGAAATTTTGGTCGACAATCGATTTTTTTTTAAAACCGTCATTTTGTCAAAAATTTTTTTTTTGTTTATTCCTTCGATTAATTACTAGATTTAACATTACTTTAACGAAATCTGTTTGGTTTTTTAAGTTCAGAGGATCCAGTTCAGAAATATAGTGGTCACCGCAAAACGTCATTTTTGAGAGGAGCTCCCGGAGATCAGCTGTAGCTCCTTTCCAAATAAATATTTTTACTAATAATAAGTCTTAAAATACTGTCAAAAGATACCATAATATGTGTACAAATTTTTAGATCAATAAATTTAAAAGTTTTCTCAGAAAAAATTCTGGAAAATTCGCTTTTTTCGGCCTTCTAACTGTATATAACCCTTTAACACTGAAATAAATTCATAATTCTGAATTAAATAACGCCAAGATAGCTAATCAATTAATTAAGTCTATTCTTAAGCTCACTAATTACTGATTAGTGATCACATACTCAATCTATCTTCATGCAATTCTATTTTGAATAATAACCGCGGAAAATTAAATCAATCCAATGAATCCTTTGAGGTTGATAAAAGATGGTCTGGAAATAATTCCTGTAGTTTTTTATCTATTTGGCGTAACGTAAATATATGAGTATAAGCATAAGTATCAGTATTAGTAGCAGTAGCAATAGCAGTGGGAGTAGCGATATAGTTATGTAAGAGTAACTCGAGTGCATCATAGAGGAATCTACGACCGGAACGATGCTTTGACGCTTTAGAGAGGGTCTTTCTCTTTGGCCTCTTTTCTCATACCACTTCATTCCTTCGTGTTCGTGCTGAAGCATTCAACGAGATATGCATCAACCTCTTCACATGTATAACCTACTCAACCTCCTGCACGTGTCTACACCACGCTACATATTATTCATTATACAGCCTATCTATAATATAAAATAAAATGTACACAATGCTGATAAAATTCTCGGTAAATCGTATTAGCCAATTAGGCTGTAATTAACAATATTTTTAAATCAATTTATGTGAGCACAGAGTATTTAATAATTAATGTGAACGCAGCATCGCGAATATTGAAAATTATATCTCGATTCAGAAATTTTTACGTCAGAGACGGGGGTTGCTTTCAATGCCGCTTTACCCATTCAATTAAATTTCGCGCTCTACATCACTGAGATTGTCAAACAAACTAACCGCTACACGTTCACTATGGTTTAGCTATGATGGTTATATGCATAATCCAAACATTGCTTTACAATTATTTTCAATTGTTTGTGCCAATATGAATTACTAAAATAAACGTGCCCCGAATTTAAACAGGGCAGATAACTCTCCGTAATTTTATAGAATATGACTGCAGTAAATTCTTGTCTGCTATAATGTACGTGTGTGGGCATGTGTACTATACTCTATATCTATGCCCATGTGTGTCTAAATATACATATATGTTGTGTGTATTAGGAACTGGCAGACTAGTCCGGCTTATACGGATACTGCCCGAGGATAATCATGGGAGAGTTTGTAGCCCGATGATAAGGCAGACCCGCTGATTTCCGTCAGATAAAGGTCCTGTGAGTTTAGTCACCACGATTAAACACCCGTGTACCTCTCGTCGAGCTTCTTACTCCTTATAGTTCACCCCCAGTCCAAAGGCGCTTTTCCCATCAAAATATATACATATATCTGCTCACACTAGTCCTCAGGCTATTATCGGCGCTGTTCCATTATTCAACGATTACTGACTAGAACTTTGGCGAAAATTTAATACCACGCGTAGATCTACGCCCATCTTAGATAATTTCAAGAAATTCCTGGCTTTCAGCTGTTCTGCATTAAAATTACAGTCAATTGTATTGAATGGTTACTTGAATTTCAATTGTTGGGTCACGAATTTGCATTCGATAATCGCGATAAATAGTTCGCAGACTAAGAACGCGATGTCACGTGTTGAGTACGCGACAGTCTTTTAGTAAAAATTAATAAAGTCGGACAATAGGAACCACCAAATTTTTGTTTTTGTATATAAGTTTGAAAAGTGGATTTTTGAACGGCCAAACTGATTATTTATTTATCTTCCTATTAATACTCGAGAGCGAGCAAGTTTGAGATAAAGTTGAATTGAACGAGTGCCGTAAAAGTAGAGGTAGTAGTAGAGATCGATGTTTAGTCAGACACGTTGTCTTTTGGGAATAATGGTAGCAAGCACGTTGCCGATAAAACAGCATATGATGCTCGTAAGTTTGTTTGTGGGCTGCATAGCGGATTCAAAAAAAAAAGTATCGGCGAGATCTCTGTTGGCAGGTGGTAGACCGAACACGCAACCGATCGTAACAACTTTTTTCCGATTCTCTTGATACGTGATGGCCTTAGAGCGAACGTGTGAGTGCATAATGCAGGAGGGAAAACCGCCATCGGTAATTGAGATAAGATAAGAGTGAAACGTGATCGCGGCGAAAGTCAGTCTGCGGGATTATTTGTGTCGATAAATTTGTAACGATAAAGAGTCGTATAAAGAATAAAGTTTTGTGCTTTTCTGCTGGATATTGTTACTTAAGATGGTTGTCTTGATAGCCGAATTGCCGGTTGTAATTTTATCGGACAAGTTGCACTTTAGCGAGCTCTGCTTTGGGCTATTGGATAAATGGATCGCGGCGACTGCCAAGTCCGAGGGAAGTAGAAATAATAATAGTTGTGATAAAAAAAAAGTTAAAATAAACGGAAGTACTGTGTAACGTACGAGGAAATTTAGAAAAGCGTAGCAAGATGAAGAGGACTATTTGTCTTGTCCAGCGAGCTCACTAAAGTATAAACGAACACGGGAAATACCAAGAGTGTAAGTGAAGGAGCGCCGGGACTCGACGCTTGCGGTACATAGGAGATTTCAACCTTTCACCCATGAAAATGCTATCCGAAAGACTGATGGTGTTGGCTAATAGAATAAAACCACTCGAAGCCTCGGACGATATTCTCGGATCCATTAAATTCTCCTTACATTTTTTCTCTCCCGCCTTTATTTACTTTCTCAACAACATGTTTGTTGACAAACACTAACTATTAATCCCCAGTCTCAGAAAAATGACATTAAAAGTGTCCATTAACAGGGTAGAAATTTTCCATACTTTGATGTTTATTTTCACGCCAGTAAATATTGTTTTAATTAACAAACAACTATTTGTAGTCGTGAAGCCGTAAAAAAATTAACGATCGGATTTGTTTGATGCTTATTTTACTCTCCTTTTATTTTTATTGCTGTAATCCGGCCATTAACTAACGAGGTCAGCGAAAAAGATGTCTGCATATCTATCAGTACATTTATCCGTGGAATAATTTTTTCCTCGTCCTGACATCGTTATCCCTTTTTTTGTTTTTTTACATCTGAATACATCAAGTATCCTCCGACAAGAAGTCTTTGGTTTATTTTTAAGAAAATCTGAATCTTTTTATGCTTAAACTTTAGCATCTTTTTGTTATTCCTTTCTTATCGACATGATATCTCTCATGACTCGTCGTCTAAACTCTTTCCAATTTCATATTCCGTGACTTATGGTTGAGCAGCTACGAGTGGGTATAAGTGAGGAAGCAGGAAGCAAAAGAGATGGGGCAGCGGCTGATGGAAGAAAAGAGTGAACAACGTGGGTTACATTTGAGTTTAGTGGTGGTGATGCTGGTGTCTGGTAGGTGATGGTAGTGTTGGCGGTGATGCTGGCATGCGGACAAGCAAGTGTAGAGCACGTAAGCCACGGTGGCGATGGAAGGGAACCAGAACAGGAGCTAGAGGTATATCTGTAGGATGAGTTAGTAAAGCCGGTGGTGTTAGTTCACAGCCTGGTCACGAGGTGAGGTTGGACTGGTGGTTGTCACTGAGAGTGTGAGCGGAAGGAACTGTACAGAGTGAGGAAAGTAAGAGAACGGGAACGGGAGCAGGGACAGGAGGATTGGGGAGAAGGTTGGGGCAGATGGGCGACCCCAGGGTCTGCATTATGCATCCGGGAGTAGCTCGGTGTGCTTGGGATCCTATCCTTCTTCTTCTTCTCTTTCTCCCGTCAGGATCCCACGCAGTAGCAGTAGCAGTGGCTGCGCCTGCTAACCTTGTAAGTGGAATGGGGCACAAGAGGATGTGGAGAACGCGAGCATGTGCATGGGTGAGGTGAAAAAAAAAGTATTAAAATATTCGACGACAGACTTGATGACAATCCTCAGGACTGTTCTCGACGTTCAGACGACACCTTCGCCCCAAATGATATTCGATATACGTGCAGGCTTTATGTAATGCCTAAACGCGGGCGTGAGAATAATAAAATGACACATAAAAGCCCTTCTGAGCGAGAAAGCTTACTGTGGGAAAACTGATAAACTAATATTATTCCCACTATTATTGTTATACCAGGGTGGGTTTTCGCATCAAATACCATTTATCTGGATAGACGGTTTTATCTTGGGCTGCGGATACAAGACAGTGGGTTTCGGTGAAGGTAACGACAGCGGAGTATATATACAGCCGCTAAATAATGTACTCTGCGGATGGGGCGCTGCCCCGGTAGGTGGATGGCCACTTGTATTGGTAACTTGTGTTGACGGTACCGATCAGCAGTGTTTCCACGGACGTGAGCTGTCGATAACATCGTCCGCGCACCGGCTTATCGTTAAAGTCTAGGTTCGATTGGATTCGCTGGCTCGACGACCTAGATCCACCGTGACACTATCCAAGGGCTCATGTATACATCCGCCGGGTGTGTTTGACGTCAAGTGAAAGAGAGGGATCAGTGTCTCTCGGCTTAAGCCTTTTCTTTTTTTTCAAGAGTACTCCAGTTGCCAATTTCCAATTGCTCAATATCCGGCTATTTATGGCCCTCCATTTATTCATTTGAAATATTTCCGAGCTTTTTTTATTTCAGAAAGAGGGTCGGCTTTAATTTTTTTGCTCAATTTCGAAGCAGCGTTCGTTGCAGATTATGTAATGAGATAATTGAGGCAAATAGGGAGACTGGAATTTTTTTTGACGGGCTTGAAATGAAATGTTTTGTGGAGAGACATCGGGAAAAAATAAAAAATGAAAAGACTGCTGTTTGTTGGGGGGCATTGATGCTCGATCGGATTATAAAGTTTGACAGTACATGTGTGGCAGGTTATACCGTATGATTGTGGGGTGTGTGTCCCAAGGGTGAACGAACAGACAGTCTGAATGGATGGACAGGATCATCGACATCCAATTGCTACTGTGTCACCGATATCACGGTAATTGACACGAGCCGATGCGCATCCACCCGGCCACACACCGTTTTCTCTCTCGACCCAAATCCTTCCGAGACCATGAGTGAGAGATCGTGTGCTAACCACTCGGACATCATCCGTTGGTTGAACAGCTCCCCTGTTTCGTACTCAATTTACTAAACAATTACTTGTGCGGCGTAAATGCTCATGGGAAAAAATCCCGACACTAAAACTTTTTCATTACGACAATTACACTTGAACTTGTGTATTCTAATGAGATTATGCGAAAAAGTTTCCGCAATTGTCGGAAATTAATAGTCCTCAAGTGTCTGATTTACAAGGGAATTAACCTCCGCATTGTTAACTGAAAAAATTTGGGTAGTTGATGAAAGAAAAATAACATCGAGCAATGGAACCGTTCAACAAGAAAGAAAAATATTTTTTACAAGCCTCGGGCTTTTATCCTGACTCAGGATTCTGGTAAAGTCGTCTTTCTTTTTTTTTTTAAACTTTATTTTTTTTTTTTACCTCAGTCCGGATGTTGGGATTTCAACTTTTTTGTTATAAAACTTTACGGTGAACTGCTGTCTGCGTGAATTGCTAATCAGCTTTGTTAATACACGCCCGTTTCAGTTTAACAATTTGCCTTGTAATGTTCAGCAACCGGAAAATTTCAAAAACTATGTTACCAAAAGAAAAATGAAAATTTTAAAGGAAAAATCTCAGAACTACTTTAAAGATTTTCCGATGACCAAAACTGCTTTGAATGAAAATGAGGCAAAAAATTTGTGTCAGTAATAAATTTTGTTCATGGACTTGTAGGGTCTACATAATCAACGCGAAAAAGTATTAAAAAAAAAGGGGAAAAAATAAAATTGATGATTCCGTCCGGAAGTACATATACGACTGTCGGACCATATATCAAGGGATTTGTCCTGCGAAGCGTATTCTGTAGTTTTCTTTTCTTTACAACGCAACGTTGAATGCACGGAGCGCGGGCTGAAAATAAAGGCGGTGAACCAATGGAAACCAATGGGACGTACAGAGAAGAGTTAGACGCTTCGGCTTCAGTGGTGAAATTCTTCGAATATATACCAAAGGTTCTGAAGTCGTAGTCATAGCAATCGTACATGCATTTCGGAACACATTTCTTTATTTCTTACTGTCGTGCTCCTTTACGAGTTGGCGGTTAGATTTGTGAGCCGTGATATTGAAAAGTATAGTATGACGTCACACGTGATCCACTTCTATACACTTTCTTTGTCTCACGTCCAATTTATTTCTCTTTGTATCTCTGCATCTTTTGTTTGAATTCCATCTTCTGCCCGTTAATGATTCGCGCAAAACAAGACTAGAGATCAATTAAATTTTCAAATATTTCCCGCCGATTTTCCAACTGAATGTGATTTTTTTTCATCAAAACCGAAAGTAGCCGAAAAAAATTTTGGAAGTCCCCATAACTGAATTTTACGAAAACAAAAAATTTGTAAGCTGACGAAAAAAATTGAAATTCTTTTGAAAAATTTTCAGTGCATCAAATTCTCTACGGAAATTTGAAAAATCATTTTTTACACGAGAATGAATTTTTCTGTTACCAGGAAAATTATAAAAAAAAACTTTTTGTAAACGACAACAAAAACGAGACATGTATTTTATTTTTTGGCAATGATGTGAAAATATGTACGTTTCTATGCTAAAAATTTAAAACCGTAGAGCACTGAAATATTGTTTAAAATGTTTGCTCGAGAATGCTAACAGTAAAAGGACAATTCAATTAACCCATTTTTGCTAAAATTGATATTACACGCGACGTCGTTACTCACCAGCAACGCGTTATTTTTTCAACAACATATGTTTTCATAAATGTATGCTGTATATCATGTATATGTATGGATAAATTTTATTACTTTATGCATGAGTGTTTTTGGTATTTTACTCAAGAGCTTTCAACCACTGGAAATTCATTTAGTGGAAAAAAAAAAAAATTCATTTACTTACAACTTAACCCTCCATCAAAATAAATATATTTTAGCGTCTCGCTAGCATATTGTTCATTTATTTTACCCTCCGCTGAGTTATTTTCATGATCAATTTTTTTTTCCGTCAAGAGGTAAAAAAAATAGAAAAATAAATAACCTTCGGCGTTTTTTGAATGGAGAATAAAATATCGGCGGATGCTTACCTGAAACAAAAAAAAAGGCTGAAATTAATCATGCGTTCTAATGCAAAGTGCTTTGTAAATATATAACTTGGGAATTCTCGGAGAATAATAAGTTTGAGCGCGAACTTTGAAAGTGGGTGGGAAATGACATTTTCGACGGATGATTTACTGGTTGACTTAAATTATGTAGTAAACTGGTGATTTAAAATAGAATTGTGAAATAAATAAATAAGTTAATAAATAAAATGCAGGTCAAATTTCTTAGAGTGGATTTCCATTTGGTAAGAAGTGAAAAAAATAAATAAATGGACGAAATAAAATTCTTATCCTCTTTCAAGGAAAAAGGCTTTGTGCTATTGAAGCGTGACACTAAAGTACTGTATCGTATTTTTTTTTATTTTATTTTATCTTGTTTTTGTTTCTTTTGTGTCTTTTGTATGGGCGCTAATGGTTCGGAATCAAAACGATCACTCGTAAGAGCTATTGGCTGCAGAATAAACAACAGTCACTGGCATTTATACTTTATTACCCATTATTTTAATTATAAATAACAACAACAGTTCTAAGAACTTATTTATTGACTTTCAACCCGGGTATTGTATTTATTTAATTTAAATTTAAATTTCAAATATTCAGTCATTTACATAAATTTAATTTATCAAAAGATTAAATTGCTTTCTTAAAAATAACTTACTTAAAGATTATCGTCTATTGTTACTTTTATTTTTGTAAATTATTTTTTTGAAACTCTATTTTAAGTATAATTAAGTCCCGACAACGAAGTTAATTAAATACAAACCGAAAAGTTATAAAATCAATAAGTAATTTTTTTTTCCCGAAATGAAACAACGAAATTGGAGATCCTCAAGTTGCGATATTATTTGATACGCCCAAGTTCCGGTTTCTCAGCAATGGCATTAATTTTAACTTTTGCATTTTCGTTTTCATTTCAACACTTTCTTACTTTACAAATTTCAAAAATAAAACCATATTTGCATAATTTTTGTAATCTTACACTTCTCTTTTAATAAAATTTTACAAAAATTCAAAATTTTGACTTGAGAAAAAATTTCATGACCCAAAAAAAAAAAATAATTTGGCGTAGATTTGAATTAAAAAAAAAATTAGGTCTCAATTTTGTTTCCGTTTTGAAAATTAAAAAAAAAACAACGAAAAAAAATTAGTTACTATGTAACGATGTAGTGAAAAATAAAAAAAGACGGACGTTGTTGACAACAGTTGGAGTGTAAAATTGAAATAAACCGTGGATGTAAATTCAGAGCAGTTGGATGAACTGGACGAAATGTCCAGTACAAATCGTCAGTTATCGTTCAATTCATCCGACAGTTAACACAAACAATCTATTTTGATACTCGTTAGAGTGGGGTAGTGATTAAAGCCTCGGAGAGAATGGTAATAAAATTCATCGCACGACTGGTTTTACGCAGCTGAGCATTATCTTTCATGAGAGACAATGTTGCGGTTTATAGGACCGACTGGATGTGATAATAAACACATTGGTAATAGTTTACAAACATCATTCCATTTACCTTTTCCTATACTTCTCTTTCTCATTTCTCATAAAATGTCTATTTGATAACGTGACCATCACAATGTTAATAATTCGCCCCGACTAGTTTGAAACTTTAACTTAATCTACTTTTGGCTTTATCTGTTTAGCTTTTCATCCATTAAAACATTTCTATTTCGAAAACCATTTCTATTTAGAGTTTAATTAAATCACACAACGTTCATCTGCGATAACGAGCTTTTTCGTAAACAGAATGCATCAAAGGAAATGCCAGTAAATGAACAAAAAAATTTTAAATACTGTTTAAAAGCCCTAGGACTTGAGGGGAATGGATTCGCATGTCACGGTGATGTAGTCGAATTCTCGGAGCAACTTCAGCGGGAAAAGTTTATAAATAAATCTTAAAATTCCATCTCATGCCATCATCTGTCTTGTTTGAATGGAAACGCGGACTTATACTTTTTATTTTTATTTTGTCTCTTCTCGTTCCTACTTTGCCAAAGTACCGCAACAATTGATATTTTTTAGCGATACACAATGCGATTGAAACTTTATCGGAGCAATAAACATGTCCGGCTGATCGCAAGTGCTATTTTCTACTTGATATTTAAATAAAATACAAATTTATCAACATAATATTCATTGAGTAACTAAATGTCATATTTCTGTCAAAAATATGTCCAATAAAACCTCAAAGTTATAGAAAATATTTTATCAATTCTACGATAGTCTCGGAGTTTGTCTGACCACAAATGATATTTTCTACTGCTCAGGCTGCGCGAAATTAGAAATTTTAAAAAAACCTAATTTCGATATTTTGATTTTGCTCTTTGCTGTAAAAATTAAACAATCAAAATTATTTTTGATATTTTTTCAGAACAATTTCATTTTTCGAACATGACTGTAATCAAAATTTGATTTTTTGATAAGAAAATCCCGTCGATAAATGCGTTCCAAAATACCTAATTGTATATTCCGGTTATTATCAATTTAGTAGTGTAATATCTACTAAATATATGTATGAATAATTAATCCCAATAACTTAATGATGTATATATATATATATAATCAGGTTTAACATGAGTAGATCTCATGATCATCACCCACCCCCAAATACATATGTATCAGTTATTTGACTTTAAAATCTAATTTCGCAAGCCCACTAATCTGCTATTAATTCCCAGTGAGCGCAATGATATTCCCATCGTCGCGGTAGACATCCTCGTTGTTCCTTAATAGCGGATAATAATAATTATTCAAGCATACACCAGCAAATCCAACTAGTACAAGGTATAAATTGTAACCAAAGGAGAAGGATAAGAGGGTTATGTTCCCAAAACTTTCCTCAGTAATATCTTGATATAATTATCAACATGACCAACAATTCTAAACTCATCAAGTGAATCCGAAGTAAGATATTGTCTCAGATCTCAGACACCGGATGCTTGTTCCAAAAGGGCGTAATATTAAAATTTTATATGATAGTCAGAATATGCATAGCTTTATAGCCGGTTATATTTACGGGTGTGTATAGAAGACTTGAGCGAGTGTTGGCGATGCACAGAAACAAAGGGACCGAGGCTGCTTGCTAGAGACATCTTAGATAAGAGGACACTGAAAGGATATAAGGGGACTGGATGAGATGGGAAATAAGTGTAAGAGCGATAGAAACAATAAAAGAGGAGAGATAGAGTTGAAGCGATGGTTTCTAGATCTCACGGTATACTCTCTCGTAAATCCTTGGTTTATTATGCAAGAACAGAGGGCCGATAGTGGGGTTTATGTGCGGTTTCGTCTGTGATGCATTTCTGATAGTATGCAAATTTGAATTACGGTCGGTATGGCGGATCGACCACTTGGAGAGAAGATCGGTTTCTCAGACTGTTGAGAGGACGATCGGTACGATTTCGTCCAACTATACGTACCCTCGTCTCAACTCCCTCGATACCACCACTGTTTCTAGCTCTTCAATTGTAGTTTATCTATATATATATATATATATATATATCTCCTCGCCAGCAGTCCCTTGTGCTTGACGGTCATTGTTTATTCTATAAGTGATGAGGACTATTCTGTCTTCGAGTTCTGTTGCTAAACATTTAGTATTTTAAACAAATATAAATTCAATTCGAGCACAAACTATTTCCTCGGTGAATCCCTCGGCGTATTTCAAAGTTTATTCATTGGTTCATGACTGAATATAATGAATAATAAATAGGAAATTTCTAAAACATTGTTTATGTAATAGCTTCAGTGTCAGTATTTACAATAACTGCCGGGAAATTATATTATCAGTTATTGACAGATAATAGAGAGCATGTCATGGGGTAAGTGAACATTGGAAATGACAAGATCTTAACCCGGTGTCAGTTGCACGATTACATAGAGACAATAACCGGTGTTTGTTGTACATTGATGATGACATAACAGTTGTCTTGATCAAAGATTCGGACTATTATTGACTGAGTAATTAACATCGACAATTTAATTGCGGCATCACCTATGCGTGGTTTCAGTGGCGTTATTACGTACTAATATTGGTGTGGCAAAAATTCCTGTAGACTTTACTTTAAGTAAACAATAAAATATTATAAAATAGACAAGTTTAAGGGTGTTTCGGTGAAACGATATCACTTGGTCGTAGCTATGAAAGTTTACAGGTAATTGGAATGTCGTATAAACTAACTCAATTTGTGAAGTTTGCGTGCGGCATTGCTGAGCGTAGTTTCATAGTGTAGCTCAGTATAAATAGAAGAGAATAAGAACGAATAGAAGAAGAAGAAGAGTAGCGTAGACTACCGTGTTTCGTGGATATAACGACAATGACAACGACCACGACTATGACTATGACTATGGCTATGACTGTGTATGAGCACGAGGATAGTAAGTGTCTGAAAACTAACCCTGTTATACGAAGCGTAACTGAATTTCCCGCTAAATGCTGACTTTCGTCTTATCCTCAGCCCATTCCCGTATAATCAAATACAAAGTTTATGTGATGACGAGTGGGTCTTGGCGCATAACTGCGTACTTGGCTCTATATAGAACTCGTAACTAGTAACTAAATATTTAGTTGAGATGAAAAAATTCAACAAACGGTAAAAAAATGTGTTTTTTTACTAGAGCTAGATGGTGTTGGATTACCGGTTCATTTCTGAAGTGATGTTTGTTTGTTGTTATTGTCGAGTTGAGACAGAGAAATGGGTCCGTCAACAAGGGGTCGTCGAGTTGCGGGGGTGGGGCGGGGGACAATGAAAGGGAATCTGATAACCTGGAAATGGTGTTTGATCTTGGGGTCATGTACTGGAAAGAAACTCGGCAGATCGAGAGGATTGGCGCCGATGCTGAAGTCTGAAGGGTCTTTGGATCCTTTGGTAACCGAATTTAGTCCAAGGGTCTGTAGCAATCGATTGGGATGGGAAACTCGTAGTGACCTAAAGAATTCGGCGAGTCGGGGGACGAGATATCCTTTAGTTGGTTCCGTCTCAGGATCCGTTGGATCTCGATATTCTTTCGCACTTTTTTTTCGCCTAGTTCAGTACTTGAGTTCAATAGATTGCCACGAGCTGTATCAGCTATGTACTCTCAGCTTCTGATAACACGGGTTTCTAGATCTTTATCTTTGTCGAGCAAGTGATTTTTCCTTTGTGTATCAATGGCTTTCCAAACCGTTTCTTATTTACGCTTTTTTTATTTTGCTAACTTGTGTTGGACTAACGATAAATTGGATAGATAATTTTCCAACGTTAAGTTATGTTTTATTTTTAGGATTTTTTGCTTTTCGAGACGATGATTCCGGGTGAGTGTCGAAGACTAGAAGAAATATCGCCGAGGACAGGGTTTAATTTTATTAGAGCTACAGTTTAAAGTACGGAAGTGTACCAGAGGCGTTTGTGCTTACGAATTTGTCGAATAACACGAGCTATTTATTTTACGAGCAGCTTGGAGAGAAGACGGACGAAGGGACTGCGGAGTTACGATCGGAAGTAAAGTAAAAATTGAAAAACAAGTTTGTACCAACAATGAATGTTACTTGTAAAGAAGTACAAGAATAATGTTACTTATTTGTCGTGTTTGTTATTGTCGTCTTCGTTTCTATTCAGTATAAAAATAAAATTAGTCAGAGATTTTCTATTGTGAGTTCATGAAAATAAATATGATTTTTAAACTTGATAATAAAAAAAAATATAAAATAGAAACTGCCGTCAAGTTTTACCAAATAATTTTCTGCGCAGTTCATTGTGTTTATAATTTATTTATTTTTAAAAATAAAGTTCTAAAGAACTTTACCAACTCATTAGTACACAGCAGAGTACTTTAGTTGTCATTGAAAAATCTTCGATAGATTTTTCTAAAACCAACTTTTCCAACGTCACTTAAATGCACCACCTTTTTCTAGTAATTTCTCGTAAGCTCATGATTTATATTTATAATCCCGAGCTTAATACTTATCATTTTTAAAAACCTTTATCGAGTCAGCATCCCGTTGAATTATATGATAGAGTGTAGCAGTAGTAGAGAAACGAAGACGGAGACGGAGATAAAGAAAAAGTGAAACCACAGTTTTCAAACATTTATCATAAATAACTCAGCTTGCAGTTATAAACGATAAAAAAAAGCCTTTCGACGATGTCAAGACTTATCAACGAATATTTTATCCAATGAAAAAGCTGCCTTCGTTTTTCCCTCGGTTATTCTTTTTGTATCCATTTTTCGCTGGCATATCAATGAGATTTCAAATCAAGATCTCATGCTAGAGTTTTCGCGGTGTATATTTATATATTATGCACACAAAAGATGTTGTAGTAGATATGAATAAGTTTGTATACAAGCACATAAATGCATACTATAAATAAGTAGAATTCCAGCGGAGCGTAAATTAAACACTTTGAATTCTTCTATGACTTACAAATCCGTTTAAATGTTAGTACGCGTTTTGTCTTCATGAACTCTACTCCTGGACTTGGTGTGTTTGCGTCAGTTACTTTAGAGTGCATTAAATTAAGTCTTTTGTGTGAATGAAAATATATTGCAGCCATAAAGCTCGCAGCAACTTGATTCTTCTCTCAACTTGATGATTATTCTTCAAGTGCACTAAGCTTGTAATATTTTTTATTTTGTTATTGTACTCCAGCTCTTTATTTTAAGTATTTTAACTCCCTATCTTTCTACATCACTTAGCGAGCAACTCAAGTTGCCTTAGCTTTTGTAAATTTAATGCCTTTGTCATTACTTCTTTCTACTACTTTAAGACAATAAACATCTTAACTTTATACTTCACTTAAAAATGTTTTATTGGCTGGATTTCTTCCTTTTTTTTTGTAAGCGAAATGTTATTCGATAACAAATAAAGCAAACAAGAAAATAAACGAATTTGCTTGGGTATTTGGATCTTTCAGGATGAAAAATATAAACAGTGAAGGAAAAAGGTCAAGTGGACAAAATTAGATTTTAATAAAAGTTGTTTGTAAAAAAAGTTTGAATTCGTCAAATCATAGCTAAAAAGATTTAAAAGAGACATTTTGTAAGGAAGTTAAGTTCAGAAGTAGGGAACCAATAAAGTAGATTTCAGAGACGACGAAGCCTGCAAACTACGAGAAATCTTCAAATTGAGGAAATGTCTCGCTGAGGAAATTACTTCGGGTGTAATTTTCTGCGGGAAACCTACGGAATGTTCCAATGTCGTTAGCGCTCGTCACAGTTCATTTTTTTTACGTCAATTCAGTTACTTTGGAAATCCTTATCATGAAATTTTTCATCTATCGAGTTATTAAAAAATAAATAGACTGAAAATTTACACTTTTAAATTATTTTACTATTTTTTTTTTTTTTTTTACTGATAGCAAATTTAGTTTTTAGGTTAAATTTCTTGAATGTTAATATTTCACGTAAGTAATGTTGCTTTTCTCGACTCTGGAATGATAGATAACGAGTTAAAGTATATGTATATAAAGAACTTGCAATCATGTTTAACGCTTTTTCGCTCTTTCTCTTGATCATCAGACACGGCTTCATAAGAAGAGAGAGACGCTGGTTAAAATATGCAGTTCCCTCAGGCGTCGTCCTGTCAAGAGTTTTCCGGAGGTTGTATCCACTTGAGGACTTGAGAAACCTCAAGTCAAAAAAGGCAAAAACCGTGCAAGATGAGGGAAATGATGATGAAAAAAAAAAACGACGAAAAAAAAAAATTGTCGAGACAGGTAAGAAAAAATAAGCGAAAGAAAGTTAATGTCAGAAATATTATCTGCATAGTAAATGGAAATTAACTCACTAAAAAAAATAATCCAGGAAAATGTTTGCAAAAGAAAAAGCGCCGCGGAATTTTAAAATTAAATTCATAAAAAAGTTTCATCTAAAAAATATTTTTTTTGCTTTTTTTCAAATTCTTTGTACTAGTATTACATAATATAAGCAAAATGGAAATTTTGAGATATTCGGCGCTTTGTTTCAGTGACTATTCGAAATAGCTGCTAGTTCTTTTATTATTTTTTATTCTACTTCGGTCATTTTCTTTCTTTTGAGGCTCAAGAACTTGGCTCTAAGCCCGCTTCGGCGAGAAAAATAGAAGCTAACCTCAAATCCCCTCCCTTACTCCTTTCCCGAGCATCTACCGATAAGTCAGAACAAGAAAGCTCCTCACTATACTCGTCCCGATGGAAATTCCTTTTGATAACATACGCGAATATAAAATTCATGTCATGAATATTTCTTAAATTTTATTATTTTATTTTAGTGACCTTTTTTTTTGCAATAATAAATTATATTAAATGTAGTAAACGTGGAATGTTATATTATATAACCTGTTTTTTGAGCTTAAAATGAAAAGAATATCCTCACTGCACATTTTATAAAGTGATTTGATTATATTGTGACTTATGACGACAATACAAATAACGTGTTATGAAAAATATAACAACGATATATAACCTCGGGAAAATAATAAAATAAAATCCAATTGTGATTCGCAATGTTGAAATATTAAAAAAAAATAGTAAATAAAAAACAAGACAAACAAAATATGAAAAAACTCAGCAGAGCAAAAAAAAAAATGATTGAAAAATATTTATGAATCTTAAATAATTATTTCAAATTGAACAAAATAGTCAGCACAGTAAATATAATTTTCCCGGTATATTTATTGTATAAGTTTTCATACTTTTCATCTAAAAATGAACTCGCACATTTTTACACTGCATGGCATCCCCTCTATTTACCCAGCAAACTTTAAACTCGTATATTTCATAAATTTTTATCTTTTCAACAAATTGGGCACCACACATTTTTTTTTTTTTTCATTTAAAATATTTCCGATAATTTAATTTATAAATCAGTTTTTGTTCGGAAAAATATATCGAAAAGTTTTCAAGTCATGACGTAAAATTTGTAACCTTTGGTCAACTGCTACATCGAAAGGATGCAAAAAGCGCCAACTTTGAATGCGAATATCTCATCTATTTAACGAGGAAAAATTTCCGATTAAAGTAACTCGCAAAAAGAAGATTATTTTTTATGAGCGCCCGAAATTCCATTAAATTCCATAGGAAAGTGGGTTTATGGAGATACTACCTCAAGAAATATATTAAGAACTCGAGCTATTATTCTCAACTAAACAGAAAATTTTTCCTTTTTCTCTTTCTGAGGCCGGAGCGACATCAGCGGAGGCATTCAACGAGTCCTCTGGAAATATGATGACAAGCTTATTTTCCCGGATGAAAGAAAATTGAGATAAATAACTGGAAATAATTTAAGTGATTTAATGGCTTAAATTTTTTTAATAAAAAAAATCCGTCCTCGCGCTGTCAAAAAATAAGTCTCAATAGAAGGACAGAAGGACAAGTGGACTGAATAAGCTGAATTACCAATAAAAGCTAATGAGAGCAGGTAAAAACGTTAAAAGCTTCAGATGTTAAGTTATATTTAGTCAGCTCGAAAATCCTGATGAGATTGTATTGATTATTCGGATCGATCATCAACAAGCCTCGAGCAGAACCCGGCGTGTATGTTAATTAAATTAATCATTGAGAGCATGTGTAAACTGTAGAATTATCGGTGAACGAGGGAACATGGTGTTGCTGACGTCGATTCTCTTCTCGTACCTTTGAGACGCATTTAACGATTTAGACCCGTGTAAAAGGGATCCAGCCGACCAACTGCTCTGTTCTCTACTCCTCTGTTCTGTTCTCTTCTCTTCTCATCTGGTTTAGTCTAGTGTAGTATAGTTTAGCCCGATGCTCTCTCAGTCTAGATCGCAGTCTCCAGGGGTTCTAGAGAATATGAATAGACCTCGTTAGTACCCTCATTACTATGCAAAGGGTACGTCATAAAAATTACTTGTATTTGGATATCTTTTATTCTTGACAAATTTATTTCATTTCTTTTATGATCAACTGCCTTAGTAATTACTCATGGAGTTCAACAGTTCAAATGTTTAGTCTTTAATTGTTAAAGCGACGAGACGAAGATAAAGACCAAGACAAAGATGAAGATAAAGACAGAGACCGAGACAGAGACAAAGATAGTCATGGACGTCTGGAGCTTAGAGAGGAAGCGGAAGAGGGACACGAGGATCCATAGATGCCTTAGGTGTCCGTTGAGGGTAATTTGTCATCCGTTTGACACGTCTATCACCCTTTGGCATTCACCCCTTCCTAATTTCCGATAGCAGCTCGCCTCATCCTCGACACCTACTTCGCTGACACATTGCTGCTACACGCTGCCCATTGAAAAGATTCTCTCGCATCCCAGCCCCCGAAGCTCGATAAATGAAACTCTTTTTTCCTGTCTCTTTATTTTTTATCATGTCCCGTTTGTACAAAATGATTTGTCACGTCTCATCGTTCCTCCGAGATTCTTGTTAATTAATTGCCGATCCACAGATTAAACGCCAGAAAAACAAGTGACGTATTCATTTTTTCTTTGTGTTCGCCAAATGAAAAATTCAAATCTGCCTTCACAGAGCAATCAATATCAATATCTGTATCAAAATTCGTCATATCTTTGACTTTGTTTGTTAATTTCTGTATTTAATAATAATTTTTATTGATGAGTTTCATTTCAAAGTTGATTTGAATTGATGACCAACAGAATGTATTGTACACAAATTTATTTTTATACCGAGATTCAGACTTGTAGCTTATGCAAGTCACGGAACTTGATGAAAATCTGCTCACCCATTTATCCCTCAATCTTAATACCCGGTGTTTATCTCTGAGCCACTCTACCCGACTTACTGATAAAAGGATATAATGTATGCAAAAAAAAATGGAGACCAAGAGATTGTGAGACATTTTTTTCTGCACATACTATTTTATTTTTCATACATCGCCCAGTCTTGCAATTCGGTCCACTCACTGCAATCTCAGGAAATCCGGCACTAGTTTTTCCTTAAAGGAGAGGAACATTTGCAATCGGAAAACAAGTCTCGTTGGCAGCGATATTGAGGTGACTATTTTCCTGTCTTTAGAAAAGTGACTCTTCCACACTATCCTCTTTTTACATTACTTCATTTTTTATTTATGTTTCACACTTCTCCTTTCCTACTTTTGATCCCTTTGTTGTCTCGTATTTAAAGATTTTCCAGTCTGCCGTCACCTCAGCTTTCAGTCCCCTCTTTTATTACTCTTTTATGACATTCCCTCACTCCCTCGAGAAGGCAAAATGAAAAATTCAAAAACCCTCACTGAATAATCATAATAATTATCACTATTTACTATCAGATGGCGACGTAATTAATGATCTAATGCAGAATCTATCAAATTAATCCCGCTGTCATCTAATAAATTTAGACATCATCGTAGCAGATGTGATGGGCGCCATCTTCTCAGACAAGAGACTCAAGATGCGGGTTAATTACGTTTATCACGACTCAGGAAGTAAGTAAGTAAGTAAGTGAGTAAGGAAGTTAAAGTAAAGCACATGCCAAAGTTCTTTCAAGTTTTAGCGTAATTTACAGACTTACAATGACGTAACACGCACTCAAGGAATACGAGTCTCTTATAACTAAAGAGTTAATAAACTTTACGTTATCAATTTCTTGAAACGTGTAATTTATAAATTATAACTTAAATTTACTAACCATCGTAATTTGATATCGCAGAGGTAATAGGTCTAGTCGGTAACTATATTTAACAAAATTATGCTTTAGTCCAAACAATTATCGAGTTTAAGTATAAGAGTTCCGAAGAATGGAAACTCCTGTACCTGCACGGAGGTTTGAATAAGAAAATAAAATATAGACAACTCCTTATATTCACTGGGTAAATTAATCATTCTCAACAAGTACTAACGATAACTCAACGAATTAACTAAAGCCCAATTAAATTTACTGACAGTTGAAAACTGTCGTTGCGTAACTCGTTTACGGCAATATAAAACTTTTAAAACTCGTTTATTTTCTTCCTGGCGCTTCCCTTCATCTCTTTCGCCATCGTGTCATCGCAGTCGTCTGCTCAAAAAAAAAAATTTATTCTTATAATGGAAAGAGTTACATTCGTATATTTTTATTAATTTATATTTCATGTGGATTTTTTTTTTGGCGCTTATAAATGAGATAAAAATTTCGAACGACGAATGATAAAAAATAAGTACGTGTTTTAGTCGTAATTTTATGGTTTTGCTAGTAAAATTATTCGCGGTTTCACGGTATTAAAGCTTGAGGAAGACAGATGCAAAAAGTATAGGGTAGAGTAAGAAGAAGAGAGCGGAGTAAAAATTAGACGTGTGATTCTGTTGTGTAGGAAATAAAAACTCGCCTTAACTCAAAACAACCAGACTCTAGTTTTTAGTTATCTTTTTATTGTAATTACACGGCGCAATTAAAAGCGACTGGAGATAATACCTACAGCAGAAGATTTTTTATCACCGTTTTGGCGTCTGTCAGTTAAAATTTTTAAGTCTCACTGTAATTTATTAACATGTATTTTAAAATGAAAATTTATCGGGGTCTTTGTTTGGACTTCCGCTTTATTTCAATAAAAACTCAGCCGTGATTCGAAAGTGTCAGAAAATTCAAATTCACTCAGAGACAGGTGGAATTGAATTTGAAATAAAAGTGGATAATCGAAATGAAGGAATTGTATATAAAAGGGGAGAGGAAGAGTAGACGAATATCTACTTCCAGTTCAAAGCGTTTTCCATTCATAGGATAAAGATTGGGAGCAAGCACCACCCTAGCAGACACTGCCGGGAGTACATATACTGATCACTTTTTGCAATTCAAATTTATATCGAAACGAAAGACTGAAACTGAATCGAGATGTACGTTTAACGCTTCGGCAATCTGATTCTTTAAGTCAATCTGAATTAAAAATCAACCATTTTCCAATACTTTCAATCTACGCTACATCAGATCTGAAATACGAAAAATGGTTTTAAAAGTTATAACCTACAACTCCCGTGATAACTTCTCTAGATTCAATACATTTTTCTTTCAAATTGCTACATCAAATTTACTGTGCCTATTTTCCCAGAGGGTTACCTTAATACTGATTTATGGATACACTATTTTCTGTTTTATCTAAATCTAACAAATTTTTTTATTAGATTTATTTCTGGTAATTTTTCACAAATTGTTCCAGTCTAAGCTATTGAATAAGCGGTTATTGATCCTGTCCAAAAATTCACAGGCAACGATAAGCCGGAAATGAGTTTTTCCCTTTTCAAAAAATTTCGGGTCGCAGAGTAGTAGAAAAATGCGATCAAATTTGCGTAAATCATTATTTTTCCAAACTATTGGTGCCGATAAATCAATCAGCATAAAAGAAGCTCAACTTTTCGCACTGTGCAAATTAAACTCATAAATAATATGAAAATAACTGAATGAGGGCAGAAAAAATGATAATTATAATAGAATTAATTAATGCGCTTGAAAGTTCCTAGAGCATAACAAATTAAACCACATGATAATACGTAACTCTTGAATTAATTACGTAATGCGGAGAATGATTGAAGATTATGAAGCTCAGCATCAATGTTCAGTGTCTATAGAGAGAAGTTTGATGGGGATCTAAGTAAAAGGAAGACAACTGAAGCATCACCAGGAGCGGCAATAATGATGCCAGCAACACATAATCTATTGACATGAGCTTCGGCGTATAATGATGAAAGTTCCAAAACTAGGAACTGCAAGCTTCCGCTGCCGGAAGCTCGTTGTCCTCACGATGTGTGTATACATGCATTATATGTGTGTTTATATGTATGTACAGCTCGACAACGAGCGAATGTGCATCAACTAAACACGCTGGTGGTTTGATACAGGTAACTAAGTCTCACTCAACTTGATTATAACGAGCGTATCGCTCGGCAGAAGGTTCAAAGCCATTCTCTCATTGAATGCCCGGCGTTCCAGATGGAGCACGACCCAAACGGGAATGAACACAGATGCCACCGACACTATTCCAAAGGTGTCGAACACAAAGGATCGGACCTAACATTCTGTGCATACAGTTCCTCCACTCGGTCTCGCCTGGTCTGGCCTCGATTCTACTCAGCGACACATTCGAGACACTAACCCTTTGTCAGGGATTGATTACGATTGGATAATAACTCAATGAACAATTCCGTTCCCTACCTCGGGGCTCGGCTGATTTATATGACCAAGAGCTTTTCGTGTTACAAGTAATTAAACCGAGCCCTTAAATCTTGGATCTTTAGTCTTGAACCTTGACTCGGGTGATAGAAATCCTCCGACAAATACTTTTATTTATTCAAATAAACTCGTAAAATACTTTCGCTCGGAAAAAAGTAATTTTATTTTAAAATTTACATCGATCATATTTTATTACGACAATTGCTACGATGCTATTAAATTTGGGAAAGGAAAATTCAGTTTGGCCGGGCTTATGGATCGTTCGAGAATAGTTTTGGGTTTAATACTGTAGCTCTGGAATGTAAATCTGATTCGAGTGAAGGACAGTAGCAATGCGATCTATGTGCCATCATAATCCACAGCCTGGGGCGAGCTGTGTTTCGGTAAATCTGTATCGAATCTCGTGACGGAGATCAAGGAAACCACTCATAAGGCTTCATTCAATAACCTACCCGAGACCGAAGTTGGTTTTATGGCCGGTTTGTGAGTACACCGCAGAGCCGCCCGATTTCGTGGTCTGCCTCCGTAATTTCTGATGGCCCCTTCCTGCTGACGACTGGGTAGAAAAAAATACTTAAGGGCTCGGAATAGATTTCGGGATCTCTTTTGCATAATTGTCTGAAATCAGCAGAATTTTCCCTACTAAAAAAATGAAGAGGAATATTTTTATATTAATGGCAATGTTTTTTTTCCTTCAGCAGATTGCGAGGGTAAATTGTAGTATTGAAAAGTTTGCCGAACCGGCATTAAATCTTCATTTCAGATAAATATTCATTGATTTTTTAGATTGTAGATTTTCGATGAAAAATGTGTTGCTCTGGAGTATGAAAGCTGTATAAATATGTATAATGTTCGGAGAGAATGAAAAATAAGGAACGCATTCTTTATTGTCAATCATGTCCATTCAGATGAATTTCAATAGTTTTGATCGCGAATATTTTCTTTATTTGCAGAAGTCAATAATGAAAAAAAAAATAATCCAGGAAAAAAATATGAATATATACGACGAATTATTGACTCTAAGGTTGAGTTTTTGAGCGTAAGCTTGTCATTAGTGCACAGAATGAATTTTTTTTCATCTACCTCATGTTTTTTCTCCTAATTTTTTTTCCTTTTTTTTTCAATGACACTACAATGACCCTACAACTCAGTAGTTAATTGTCCGTAGCTATTGACGCAGTTCGTGTACTCTGTGATCCGTACAACGAGCTGAGTTAATTTTCTGCGGAAAAATACCGTGTGTTGTAACGTACTGTACAACATCGTGTATGAAAAGAAATATGTGTTAAGATAATATTGTCACTCGGGGGTAGTTGACCTTTCGTGTACTCCAGAGTTTTATTTTTCTTACAAATAATATGTTTACAAGAGTTAAAAAATTCAGTGAAAGAAAAATAATCATCAATTTTTGTATTAAAATCTTCAAATTCTATTAAAAAAAAAAAAAGGAGAAAATAAATATAATGGAGAAAATTTAACGGTATTCGGCAAAAACATTTTTTCGCTCTAGAAACAACATCGCATGTTTTGACTCATGAGTATTTTTCGTCTACTTTAAACGTCTATAAAATATACTGAATAAATATGAAACCCAGAAATAACAGTAGGATAAATATATATATACTTTTTATCAAAACTTTTGAGTAAATACTAAATTATAAGTCTTTGTTTTATGCTCTAATAGTAAAGTTAAACATGAAATTTTATTTCCACGCGGTATAATAGATAAATAAGTGAATTCGCGGGAAAGGAAAAAAAGTAAATTGTGTGTAGTAAAAAAAAATTCAGTTAGAAAAAAATGTAGCCAGAGGTAAGTAGTAAAATCCCTTAACGATACTTTCAGCTTGCCGTCAAAAATGAGAAAGCAATTTCCTTAATCCTATTAAGTGCCAGAACGCCTGATGCTTTATTTTTTTTTTATACTGCGGTTATAGGCCTGGGTTATCACATCGCACATACATCAAATATATATACGTCTTACACGTTTACTTTAATCAGGCTTTCAAAATTTTACTACTCGATTTATATTGAAGTTAAAAAAGAACTAATCGAATAAACGAAAACATACAGAGATAGAAGTGCACTAAGTAAACATTGTTTACTTGAAACTTATCTCAAAACGCCTGAATTGTGTGTAGTAAGCTATCTTGAGGTACAATAGGACGAAATAATTTACAAAGGTTTTATTTAGAAATCTTGTAACTTCTGATTGTGTAAGAGTCTCTTATATTAATTATGTATAGTCTTTGTGACGAAGTTTACTTTCTCTTAATTGGGGTTGTATATACAAATTTACGTCACCTGCCACCCAACCGTATCTATCCAGACGACGTATAGCTCCTCATCATCTCACTACGTAATTTACTGCGCCATGTTTATCATCAAAATACAAGTTTCCTAGACGAAAGACAGTTATTTAACAATTGCCGATCTAATTAAAGTTACTACTATTTCAGAAAAGGTGAAGTGAACTGCAAGAGCTTTGTAGTGAGTACTACATCGTTCAAAGGTATTATTTTTTTAATGTGGAGATAATTTTTGCTATAAAATTACCACAGAAATCTTAATTTCTTAATTAGCTACTGAATTTTATGAACCTACAGAAAAATTTATTGTCTATATGGTAAAAATTTTTTTGCCAGTTTTCAAAATTTCAAATTTCATTACCCAAAGGGTGACTTTTTCTTAAGTTCAAATAAATTCAAATCTTTGATTTTCTACGTGGGCTCATGGAAAGAAATGAATTTTTTTTTTTTTATAAATATCTCAGTCCGACGTAAATATATAATTGTACCTTGTGTTTACTACGATGACGATGGTGCTGATGGTGATTACTGCGATGCTCAATATTCGCAGTCACAAAAACATGTTCCGAGGTCGTGGGCCCAAAGCCCGGGGATGAAATGGCGCTCATGCCCGACTTTGGATGAAAATTTTGCTGGGGAGGACGTTGCGTCGATTTTGACGGTGGCGGCGGTGAAAAATTGCCCAGCTGACGTAACGACGGGCCCGGGGATCGTAATTCCGCGGGGACGACATTGCTAATTTTGTTAACACTTGTTTCATTAGCTGATGTCTCATGGCAGCGACAGACCACGCCGGTGTTTGTGGAATGTCCTCCACTGCCGCCGCCTCCCCGCAGACCCGCGCTCAGTGCCGCCGCAGTCAGCTTGCTGGCGTAAAAATACATCGCGCACATTTATCCGGTGAGAGCTTAACACCACGGCCCGAACGCCACCTCACTTCAGTCATCACTGACGTCGATCGCCAATTGGTTTTATCCAACAATTTCTTTTATAAAAAGTCAGTAATGTCACTGCTTTTAGCCGAAGGTCACCTCACCAAATTGCCCTTAATTATTTTTATTTTACCACTTATTGAAATACTTTTTACTTGTCTTCTTTCGCTGTCATCAGGTGTCTTTGAAATCTTGATCAAATTCCCGCCCCTATTTTTAACGCAGCCCTCGCTCCTTATTATTAATTCCGCAATTAATTATAATTTATAATTTATTTTAATTTAATTCTTCACTCTGTCCTGAGATAAAATTAATTATTATTTTTTTTTTTTTTTAAGGACACGTGTTATTTCATAGACAGGATCAATAAGTGTCAAGATTATTTTTAAAAAACAATAGAAAAAAAAACAGGTCGAGCGATAATTTAATTTTTACTTGGGTTAAATATTTTAAAAGTCACAATAACTGTCACTGCTCATTTTTCTCAGTTCTAATAATTTTGATAAAAGTCACCTGGAGTAGAACACTGTACTGGTATATATTTAAATCTAAAACAAACGGATGAATACTTAAAAGAAAAAAAAAAAAATCTATTGATAATCGAAAGCTCCAGTGGATTCGAGTGAAAACTGAATCGTTTATATTATTTTTTCGTTCAATAATCGAATAATAACACTCGATTGTTTTCAGCCGCATTGTGCACAAGTTTTATGAGTTTATTTATTTTTTATAGACGTTAAATTTATTTAGTTCGGTTTGATAGGATTCGTACGAAATAACAAAACTTTGGTAATATCGTAATTCAAATAAAATATTACTGTACTTAAAAAATGATTTGTTGCCGAAAATATATCGCGATAAATTACATTTACAATGTTAAAAAATGACATGACAGAGTGCACCAGAAGACATCGAGTGATGAAAAAATTTATAATGAAAAATACGACAAGTTTTGTGAGCCAAGTCTACAAACACCATGAGAAAAATATCATCGGACATAGAAATGTACAAGCGAACATAGAGCTCGCGTTAGCGAGAGAAAAATGTCGAATAGAAAAGGGAGGGGGGAAGAGGGCGACTGCTCGATCGATCGATTGGATAAAAAAACTAGGCGTTGTTTATCACCTACGAATGGTCTTTCTCTCACTAGTGTGCATTAATAGTAAAAATACTCGTAAATATTGCCACCGTGTCTATAAAAGTCCCAGTGAATTTTCGGGAGTCGCAAGGGACGCGAGCTTTCATGTGTTAAAAATGGCTCTTCAATAATTTACTGGCCTACACACCAGCTTTTCAAGAGTTTAACTACGCACGAATCTAATCCAACATTTTTTATTATCATTATTATTTTTTTTTTTCAACCATCTACACGGAAAAAAAAATAGTAGTGGCTACTCTCTGGGATAGTACTGAGTACTTTCTGTAAAAAAAAATTTCAGACAGTACTGTATGCTATCCAGACTATATCCACTACTTTCTGAATAGTACTGAGTACTATCTTGGACAGTAGTGGATAGAGTCTACACTGAAAAAAAGAAATATTTGTCCCAAATAAATCAATTAAGTTGTGGCTTTTTTTTGAATATTCCTTAATGACAAATAAATATATTTGGCACAACAAAATATGATAGTTGATTCAAATAATTTGATAATTTGACGGAAATATATAATTTATTTGTGGTAAGTAATTGATATATTTGTGGTAAAGATATTAAATTTGAGACAAATAACCTAAAATTTTGCGATACTATACATATATTTGAAGCCCTTATTTATTTGTAGCAATTGGATCATTTCTTTACCACAAATAAATCACTTATTTCACGCAATTAAACTACTCAAATATATTATATCTTTTTCACAATTAAGTATTTATTTGGCCATATCCAAATATACGATATCTTTGGCTCAAATAAATCTTAGTTGGCTCAAATAAATCTTTTTTTCAGTGTAGATAGTACACAGAAAAAACAGATATCTTGAGTCAAGAAAATATTTTTGAAGACAAACGTTTTCGGGAACCAAGTCAAGATTTTCTTGAGCCAAGAGAATTCGTCTTGGTTGGAGAAGATTTCTACTTTATCTGAGAAAATTTAGGTCTCCAAAAAAATTTTCTTGAATCAAGAATATTTACCTTCAGTCGAGAATTTTTTTTTGTGTGTAGTGGATACAGTTTAGATAGCATACAGTACTGTCTGAAATTTTTTCTTTACAGAAAGTACTCAGTACTATCCCAGAGAGTAACCACTACTATTTTTTTTCCGTGTAAACAATATGAAAAACGTTTCTCGCTCATCCGCGTACCGCAGATAAAGGATGAAATAGATTATGAAAGTCAGGTTTTTATTTATCGGGGAATTAGATTAGATTTTATTGAATTAAATGGTAAGCTGTGAAAAAATTATAAAAGTTGTAGAGTGAAAAAAATGAAAAGTATGAACCAGGTAACGAGTGGAAATGAGAAAATTGATTATACTTTGCTGAACTGCTTAGAGGAACTTTGGCAAATCATGTTTGCATAAAACATTGCATTAGTGTATTTGTGATCACTAACATCCTCTAGCTATTTCTCTATCGGAATTTCTAATGAGATTTTCTTCATTCCAATTCAAACATTCCTATGTATTTATAATGAATGATGTATATATATAAGTATATATTTACTATATATTATATATGTAGGCATGTATGTGCGTGCATAGAAATAGATACTGATAGCGGATATGCTTGTAGAGTGACCCTCTTTTAGGTTAACGCACCAACAACGGATTACGATATCAATTAATTATCGTGAAAATATAGTAAACGTATGACAATAATTGCCAGTAAACCATGAGCAAATTTGCCTCTCCATTCACTTACTCGATATGATTACTTTGGTTTCTATGTCCTCGGCACTACCATTCACAATATTTGTTTTAGTTTATTATCTTTCTTTTTCGATCGTTATTATTAATTTTGTGCATTGCAAATATTTTCATGATAAAATATGTATTCCTAAGTAAACAGGGGAAATATCAGAGGAAAATATGTTACAATTTTAGTTACAATACCAGTGTTCATACATATAGATATGAAATGAATATTTATAATAATACTGAAGTTAGCAGACGTCTGACAGTTTTTGAATTTTTTTAAAAACGATTAACTATAAAAAAAAAAAAATTTGAAAAATTGCACCTATAGTTTATTAAATTTTCTACATGTGTATATTTTTAGTTTCCTTTTTTTGTCATGTATTTGTTGAAAAAAAAATCCGAAAATTTGTAACTGTCTGCTAACTTCAGGATCGTATATTTATAACATTTTTGTTTGATAAAGACATTTTCGTTTGAAAAAATAAAAAGTTTGTCTATAATTTGCAATCAATCTTTTAGAAGCTTTTTCGATAATGAAGAAGTTACACGTAATTTAAAATTTTCAAGTATCCAAAAATCCGAGTCTAGATAATAATGATCAAAAAAATAATATAGCAAAAAATTGAGGTATCGAAGTGATCATTAATTTTATGTTATAATATATGAGTATTCATATTTATATGCTACAGATACAGATGAGAAATGGTCGGGTGTCAAGAATAATTTGCAAGTGTGAAAAAGGTATCGGAAAAAATTAACGATCTGACTGAACCCGTGGGAAATATCACACGTTAACGATCGGCGAGTCGATGGTCCGAGACCGTAAAATTTCCAGTTTTATGTTCACCGTTTCGAGAGATCCATAAGCGTTCTTGGCTTTTTTTTTTGTTTCAAATAGACCGGACAAAAATGTCACGTTTGAATAAAGCCAAAGCGCGAGAGAATTTAATTTGACACTATTCCTTTTATTTTTATTTTAATTTTTTTTGTTTCACGTTTTCAATCGTCGCTTTGACGAGGATTGGTGTAGTTTCATGGGCTCTTATTGCGGCTTGTAGATGTGTGTACAGTTTTAAATAATGAAATATGGATAAATTGTAAATAAAAGAGAGTTAATTAATGACATTTATTGTTGATGTTATTTGTTGATTGAATTTGCTCCTTTTATTTGTATATTTATTTTAGGTTGTTTTATTTTATTTATTGGACGTTTGAAAATCAAGTTGATGGCAGGAAAATTAGTAGATATGTTGAGAGAGAGGTTTGAATTTACATACAGTTATTGAGATATATATATATATAGATCTATATATATGTATATAGTAAATAATGTGCTCGAATAAAAGGACATCTGCGGAAAATTAAATGAAACCAACGGTTCGATGGATTTTATGCTATCGCCGATTTGCAACGCCCCGATTAACTGTTCAATGCGTGCGCACTCGATCGATTTTTAACGATTTCATTATGTTATTTTATTACTATTGTTATTATCAATATAGACTGTTTTCACGATACGGGGATCATAATTTTTATACAATATAGATAATACTTAATTTCCAATTTCATTTATTATTGAAATTTGAATTTAATTTTAAAACATGAGAGTTAATTTCGGTGCAATATTGAATTAACATCAATTAATTACTACGGAAATTAATTTTATCCCGAGGAAATTAGGATTTCAATAATATATTTTGTAATTATTTTGAATTGCTATTCGAATTTCAAGCTTTCACTTTGACGAATTTAATGACATTTTTAATTTTATTATTTTTAAGTACTTAATTTAATCGCGGAATTATGGAAAATTAGAGACATTGAATATGAAAAATTGAATGAAAAAATTTGGTTAGAAAAAAAAATAGTAAATTTTTTTGTTTAAATTTTTAGATCCATTTTAATCGGTTCTTTTTAATACTAAAAATATGTGTTCCACTTTATATATATAGACTTTTTTTTATTCAAGGTTTATCAATACTTTTTTATAAAAAAAAAAAATGAAAATATCTATCACGATGTAAGCTAAATAAAAAAAATTTCTATGTACAATAAATATAAACTCACGATAAAAAAAAACGAAAAAATATAAAAATGCCTCGAAAATTGAATCGAACTGTAAAAATTGTATTTTTTTGTGCAAACAAAACTCAAAGAATTCTATCAAAATAATAAAAGTTATGAAAAATTCTATCAAACGGCTAAAAATCAAAGTCTCATGAGAATAAAAGTATCAATTAATTGCCATACCGTGAAATTTATTAACAAAAATCAAAAACAAAATTTCGAAATATTGTACACTTTTGCATGATAGCGGGAATTAATACCGATGTATGAATTTAATAAAATGTATCTAATAATTGCAAATGAAATGAAAGAGCGAATACCGAAGGTGCCGGATTCCGGCGTTGAATTCGCGAGCGCAATTAGTCAGGCTGTATCTCGGTCTGAATATGTTCAGTCATTGAAATCGCGATATACAAAAGGGGTTTCAGTAATGCGGGAATTGTATCCGGGTTCTCGAGTAAATTCATACCCCCCACATGAGCGAGTGAGTGAAATGAAGACAAATTACTCATTGATGTGAGTGAAAACTAATTAACTATGAGCGATACTGTTTAGCTACTGTACCAGTCAGTCTATTAACGAAATGCGAGTCAATGGCGCGTAAAAATCTAATAAATATCATTCATTTTATACATCCATCCGTAGTATTAGAAAATTTCCCAGCATTAAAATTCGTAATTTCATCTCTAATACTCCGAAATTAAACCAAAATAATAACAATGATAATTAATTGGTAAAACACCAAAATATTTTTATGAAATCAGTGCACCTTAGGATCTATCGTAATGAAATTCTCTCGATTTCCCACAACGATATTCATCTAGGGAATTCAAAGTACTGGTTAGATATACGCTTCGCCGCATATATTCCGCTCTGGAGATTCTGCATCCGACAATCAGAGTAATCGTTGTGGCAAAGAGAGAGTTTCCGAGTGAGAGAGAGACAGTTTTGTCTGGATATTGTTTGAGATGAAGGGAGAAGGATTTAGATATAGGATAAAGGAAGAGTATGGTCTACAACTGTTTGCCGGACGTTTCTCGCTGATGCAGGATTCACAAAGTACCCTATGTATGGATGCTGTAATAAAGCATACATAGGTCATAGAATCCTACATTACAGCCTCTGTATAGATGCTAAGGGTGAGTGCCGAATAGTATTAGACTAGTGAGGTGATATTGTACACTCTGGATACGGCATCCCGGAAGTCTAGACAATTTGCATCAGCGGAATCTCCCAGATCGTGGGACCGAATCGTTTGACTACGCGGTCTCCCTCTGCCTCCGGCTTCAGTCCTCACGTCTCTTAACTTGGGCACTTGGATATGGTGCCGTGCCACTGGCATTGCTTGCGTAGCTTGAGGCCACCAACTCAGACACAACACGACGACAAAAGCTACGGTGTCTGTGACATCAAACTATTTAATTAACTCTAGTGTTTACTTGCTCTGCTTTCTTAGATAACCATCAAAGCTCATAAATATGCGCATTTTCTATGCACCCTAATGATTTTATTTATTCATTTTTTTTTTTCTTTTTTAAACCAAGTCTTTGTCAATTTATATGAAAGCATAAAATAAAATACTCCACAGACCGAGATATAAGAGGAATTTTAAGTATGACACCTTCCGGTTACTGCTGGTGAATTCGCCCAGTAATTTAGTTTCATAGCCAGTCTACTGTATACAAGCTTCCGGCAACAAAAATGTTTGGAATTAAAAATAAAAAAAAAATCTCAGCTCTTTTATCTCAACTCGTTACACGTTTGAGAATTTTTAATTTAATATTTTAAAATTTACAACTCACGATAAACTCCCGCGGCGTTATTTTTATTAATAAATTTTTAGTTAATTAATAAATTTTTAAATATCGGAGCCAGAAAAATAAATCGGCGATGCGATTTAGTGGGTTCGGAGCTCGCCAGTTGTGTCGGACCACGTGTTGCTACAATATAAGTTACAAGTTTACTTTTTAGTCTTCTGAATTTATTTAAAACTACAATTCTACTCTGTTTGCTCACATAACTGACGACGATAACTCTAACCAGCAACTGGATCCAGTATATGTTACCGCAAGTGTTGCGCCGCGTCCTGGCAGCCCAGACGCCAAATGTCGTATGTAAAGTACCGAATTAATTTGCAACCCTTATGAGCGACTTGGACCGAGCGCACCGATTCAGTGTCAATAAACTTCACTATTCGTTTCTCTCTACTCTACTTATATTAAAATTCAAATTACATAAGAGATTTTTTGCTCAAGTCATGTATTATACATGCGTCTTACTTTTAGTCACAGATTTATAATAATCTTTTATTACTTCAAAAGACAGGTGACTTCCAGATGTACATTAGTGCTCTCAGAAATATTTGAACATGAATTAAAATTAAAAGGAATATTTATAAAAGCTCTATTAGTATTCTAATTTATTTTGAATAGAAATAAAAATAACCCGGGTGAAAATATTTCAAACTGAAAAAAAGTAATTTTTTTTCTCGGCCGGAAATTGGCCGAAAAAAGGCTCAGGTATTGAACAAGAGGCCGAACCTCGTTAGGCCTAAAAATGGCCGATTCATTTGTCGGCCAAATATTGGCCTCTTTAAGAAGAATAAAAATTTTTCGGCCAAATTACGGCCTCTTTCAATAAAATTTTACAGTTTCGGCGTGATTTCGGCCAAATTAAGCAGTTTCGGTTTTTTTTCGGCCAAATATTTTCACCTGGGAATTGTGACTCTTACAGATGTCGAGAACAAGATTTTGAATGAAAATTATAATTATTATTATGACAAGTGTTGATGGGTAAATAAATAAATTAAGTGAATGTTTTAAAATGAAAACATGTGTTGAATAAAGTTGAGTAAAAGGTAAAAGGTCAAATGGGAGAGAGAAACTTGAGCAAATAGTTATCCTCTATACCTCTACTCAACAACTAGTGTACTCTTGGTGAGTGTGCTGTTGGCAAATGGATAGATAGACGAGAGTAAGGTGTAACAGAACGCAGCTAGCCATTGGGCGCTGCTTTGCGGTTTTCCTTGTCAAAGCCGTTTTCCCTCTTCACTGTTGCGACCGAGGGCTGGATACTTTACCTACTTTACGGGTCTCATTTTACACTGGTTTAGACCAATACGTCAGTCGCTAATTTTTATTTTCCGACCCTATCTCCGTATAAACGACGACTGTCTCGTAATTCAGGTCAATGAGAATAAATCCAAGGATGAAATTGCCAAAGAATATGATGCTAAGTTTATTTCATTTTATTTTCTCCTTGTGTTTTTATTTTTTAAGCACAAATTTTATGGAGTAACGAAGCCAGTGGATGAGTGGAGTACAAGAGCTTTTTTTCCTGCGCAATCTCTGATGTTGTAAGGCATGAGTTGATTCGAGACTTTACTAGCTCAGTTTTTATAAATAAAAATAAAATAAAGTTCAAGAGTCTGCGAGTATAAGAGGAATCTTTATATATAACTATATTTTATGTACATATATATTTATATATAAATACAAATACAAATATTTCGAAAGAAAAAGTAATTTATCAGCAAAAGGCTTATCTATTTACACAAACTGTATTTGACTTGAGAAAATCATTCAGAGCTGAATAAATATCATCGATTGGAAGCTCCGTACACAAGAGATTGTAAATTTCAAAAACACAAATAAATTAATTTTTTATAAATTTTTATCTTGTATTTTAAAATATATATACGTATACTTTAACTTATTATTTTTTTAGTCTACTAAAGCTTATGAAGGCCCGAGTTTTTTCATCTGTCGCGTGAGATAAATTGAAATAAGTACATGAACTCGGAGTATACGGAAATATATCAGATATGAAGTGAAATAAGGTAGAATGGTTTTCACAAGACCGCATTATTGAATCACGTAACCCGTTCACGTTTTACGCATTACGATTCATACACTTTTTTTCTTTTTTTGTTGTAAAAAAATTTTTTTTCCTGTCATGATTTAAAATTATACAGCGGAGCGAAGTTTTAAAGACGGGATTTTCCCGCGTAATTAATTTTGAATGCTAATTTTTCTTCGACGAAATTGTTCGAATGATTTTCGGTCCGAGTGACTTTTTGTGTAAATTAATAATAGAATGACTTAATGCGATAGATAATGAAAAGTAAAATAAATAAAAGTCTGGTGAAATGTTGACTTTATTTAATATTAGCTTTTGATTCGTTTTTCACGGGTATTGAGAGCACTTTAGTGCCAATTGAGTTAGCATTTGATTTACCGACCACCCTTTCCTCCTTTCTATCTCTTATACATCT
This sequence comes from Microplitis mediator, assembly GCF_029852145.1. NCBI lineage: Eukaryota > Metazoa > Arthropoda > Insecta > Hymenoptera > Braconidae > Microplitis > Microplitis mediator. The sequence continues at coordinate 2,337,668 of NC_079978.1, read as the reverse complement.
TTGTAATTTATTCGCGGAACACTAAGAGAACTAACAAAAGATCAATGGAACTCGGTACTTTTATCACTGAGAGCAATTCAACTCTTAAACCTTATGGTCGCTCGGCTAGAGAGTAATTATATTTTTTTATTTAATATTTGGGACTTGAGTGTTTGAAAATTTTATTAAGTAGAGACACGTTTCCTTTAAATTATTAGCCTGGACAAAGAGCTCGGAAATTAAGTTTGTAATGAACGCAACGAAGGTTGGTAAGTTGCATTAAAACATGGATTATTCAACGAGGACATTGGACGAAAAAAGTAAAACATAAAAAAAGGATGAGGGTAAAGAGTCAAGAGTGAAGAAAAGAGAAGAGAAGAAAAGGGATGGTTAAATAAAATAAAGATGAAGAAAGTTTAAGGCAGAGTCGAGAAGATAAATAAGGTGAGACTTGGGGTAAAAGAGACATCTTTTAGTTATAAAACTTTGATTTTCATTCAACTCAGCGGAAATTTGTTGAGAAAAATTTTCAGTGAGAAAAATTGAGTTTGTGTCCGATCCCGTGCATTTTAACCCACGTTTTTTTTGGTTTTCTTACTATACATTGTTGTAGTTAAACTTTAAAATACTTTTGTCCTGATGGTATTAAAGGTTTTTCATACTTAAACTTTTGAAAAATTCAATTACCAACTACTTTTTTAAATTTTATAAATTTTTTTCCTTACGGTAATTGCACCTGATAAATTTAATAATTTTTTATAAGCCCAATAACTCAAGGTGAGAAAAATGTATTTGATAAAAGTAATGACGGAAAATTTTTATGATTTTTATCAAGTATTGGAGCATAAAATGTCTTGGATTTACGACATATTCTGTGTGATTATTGTGGGAGATTAATAAAATTGATTGGTTTCGTGTTACGGACATCGTAATAAAAAGTTCGAAGCTGATTGAAGCCCGAGGGAAAATATAAATTCTAAACATCATGAGGTAAAAAATCAACAGCGCTTTTGGAACTTTTCGATTCAATTTTCCTCGATTGCCACATTCCCATCAACGATAAACTATACCTCTTAAAATATTATTTAAACTTAACAATAAATCACTTTTTGTTGGTTCATACTGTGGAGAGCACACAAGAATCTCAATTATCACAATTAATAATAATCACAACAAACCACTTGAATCCCGAAAATTAACGGCTGAAATTGTTTCACAAACTCTCGAATGTGCCGGTTGTATCCGATAACTCGAGAGTTTATGACCTGGGTGATCGCGAATATCCGGTTTTCCCGATGTGAAGACAAGACGGAACTGACTAGTCTGGATCCTCATTCCACGGGGTGCCACCCCTGGCTTAACTGATGGCACCGCGCGTGCGTTGTGTTCTTGCGCGCGTCCACTATATACATCCACCAACGCGTACACTAAATCAAAAATAACCTATAGATACAACAAATATAGTCCGAGTTTCATCAAGAAACTTAATATTTTACCATAAAACATAAAAAGTTCCTGCAATTACTACCTTTCCCTATTTCCATCTTCATCTCCATCAATTCTAACCTCGACTCCTACTCTTATTTCTCTCACCCTTTTTCCGTCACGAAAAGTCTCATAATAATTACTCAATTAACTTTACACCTGATTTGCATTCATTGCCATTGCTTTCGCCATAACTACTTTTAAATTTTCAGAATAACAAATTTTACACTAAAAAAAATCATGATCCTGAAGTTAGCCGACGTCTAATAATTTTTGGATTTTTTTTTACGCGGTAAATTTAAAAAAAGAAATATTTAAAAAAATTGCACCTGTAGTTTTTTAAATTTTCTACATCTGCATATTTTTAGTTTTTATTTTTTTTTGCAAATATTTTGTTTAAAAAAAATCCGAAAATTGTCTGCTAACTTCAGGATCATAAAAAATCGGAGTAAGTCCAGGCGGTGTAGGTGTTAAAATATTTTTCGGTGGGCGTCAAATTATGTAATTTTTATATGTCATACATTTTTTTTTCTAATTTTTATACGTGGAATTTTTTTTAAACCGATTTAACACCGCGTGGTGTTAAATTGAGTCTATTTTTAACATCGCTCTTTTTACAGAGTATAAATCCGTAATTTTTTTTCTTTTTCTACTGAAGTACCCGAAGATTGTGGTGCAGTCTGAGGTAATAAATATAATCTCTTGTTTATTAATCATAGAAAGGAAATATCAGAAGCATCAGAGGCACACAAACATCTCTCATAATGATAACAAACATAATAGGGTTTCACAGTCAATGCCGCGGGGGTAATCGCGAATGCAAGGTCGTGTTTCCTTGCTTATTCATCCATCTATATATGTGTATAACATAGACATAAATGAGAAATATATATCCATGTGTGTATGTGTGTGTGTTTATATAGAGAGTAAAACGCTGGGAGAAAGCTCTGTCATAAGAAGCCATACGATAGCTCAGTAGCCATGAGTTTGAACCTAACATTGCGAATATATATCCTACTATTCAAGTAACGATATATACAAGCTCTGAATATGATATTCCACAACCGGGTAGGGATATTCACCGAGCGAACCGTTAACAACCTAGGATTTATATGTACCGGAGTAGAAATGTCGAGTGATGTATTATATACAGAGAACACCTGTAAATTCATGGTTGTAAATTCATAGATGCCAGCGCAAGTATCTCGGCGCCGGGGGTTATTATTCGCAAGATAACGTTAAATGAGTGCAAGTACATTCGACTTACCCTCGGTACTTGTGTTATTATTTTAAAATCTTTAGTCAAGTGAACGCGGAAAGGTTGAATTTAAAAAATTTTTTTAAAGTTTGTTTCTTTATTCCGATACTCGGATTTAATTTCCACTTTGGACACCAGCCAAAATCCTGCTACCGGTTCGAAGAATGAAAGTATTGAAAAAAAAAATTATATATATTTCAACGGAAAAAGCAAACACGTATTTCAAAAATTGTATGATCTTGCATTTGATACCGACGTGTATATAAACTTTAATCTTTGATACAATGCCGGAAAAAAAAATTCATTTATTACTTGACACTCGGGTGAACTTTTTGAAAGTTCTGTTAAAGTTTCAGTGGGGAGATTAATCATCAATATTAATAGAAGCTCAATTAGAATAAGATCATTAATAAAAAATGACCGAAGTTTTAAAGTTTTTTTTTTTTTTTTCGTACCAACGATTTTAATTTTTTTTACACCTCGCGTTCGAACTTGAGTCTTATATTAACATACGCTCACCGTCACTTAAATTTGACGGGAGGTAAAGCCATCTAGAAGGTTGAACTTTTTAACCGTCTCTGGTTTGCGAGTGAGCAGCCCTGTAGTCTGGGACAATTAATTTCATAGAAAACAAAAGAGAAGAATGAGACCCAAAAAAACTAAAAGTAGAAACCTCATTACCCGTACTCTGTTTTCCACAAAACGACGTTAATTTTACACACAGATGCAGATTAAAAAAAAAAATTAACCTCCTGCATTACCTGATAAATTAAATAAATAATACAATTATTTATTTGCCATTCAAATAAACAAATTGGATGGCGGATTTTTATCACTTAGTATCGAGAACTTTGTCCATTTATTGAACAATTATAATCTCAACACTCAAGCCCTTTCTCGGAATCAAGAACTGTCGAAGTAAAATTTCGTGTCAATTGAATGCCGCTACTCCAGCTCGAAACTCCGTTATCTCTTGGTTTCTAGTTAATTTAATTTACATTTGTGTTTAAATTGGCCGTACGCCAGAATATAATCTGCGAACTCAATAGAGAGAAACGTCGTATCCGTATACCATTTTCCATTTTATAAATTTAATTTCCAGGAACAAAAAGGAAAATTCACTTACTGATGAAAAAAAGAAAAACAATGAAAATAACCGGCTCTAGTGCACTCTGCAGGCAAAATAGACGTCCAGTAATCACTCAACGATGATATTTGTCAAGGGCTTATGACAAACGGTCGGCATAGATTTTTATGCCCGTGCAAACAATCAATCCATAGGTACATGCACACGCAAAAATAGGTGTGACAATGGGTCTTCCTACGCTGAGGCGTCCCATAAATTGTTCTCATGCTGGCCAACATCCGGACTACTGTCGTATCGCACGTAATGCCATTCTAGCGGAATATATATAGCGGGATGGATGTACGAGTCCACGAATACGAAGGTACGAATGCACGAGAGAGCTCTGAAGCGCAAACGGGCGCGTCGTTGGCATCCACCGAGGCTCCATACATGTGCTAACAATGTGTATAACCAACGAATGTATGGTGCGTATGAACGAACCAAAGCAGATCCGTGCTTGCACTAGAACAGTGGCACCAGTGGTACTGTGGTACGTTGGATAAGTTATTACTCCCATAGCGCGCTGTAGATTCTGCGGACGTAGACGTACTGCGATCATTATCTTCGAATTTATAGTCACACAGCCCCGGGACACTGCCAGAGTCGAGAGAGAGCCAGACTCACTTGTCGGACTGGTGTTAAAAGCACCCTGTGTACATGAAGCCTCCAAGCGCTTTCAAACTCCCGTGTTCTCTAAAACCGTACCCCTGAGTCGGAGATGAGTCTGAGTCGAGGTTCGGAGTCTGGTTCACTTGATCGCTAAATATTTGTGCCGAAAATGATAATCACTGTAGCATTAAATTGGCTCGCCCCAGCAAGAAACTGTTGATGTGCTGGGTCGAAATATCAGCGCGTAAAAGAAGCTTACACAGGATTATTTGATCAAATGTCCAATCAATATCTGTTAGCACAAGTTCTTGGTGTTACTATTTTAATAGACTGTAACGTATTATCGCGATGGTGGTGAGAGAGCTATTTCAAATGCCCTGTTTCTAATTTGATTAATTCGAGATTACCACGCATGTCGTGTAAGCTATTGGGATAAACGCAGTAGGCGTTGGTATCGAGCGTTAAAATGGAACACGATTGAGTTTCACGGGGCCACGATTCTCATGAACGTGCTTGTGGATATATAAATTCCAGATTGAACGGATAAGAGGACGAGAGAGATGGATAGACGGATGGAGATGGAGGATAAAAGAGCCACTGCTAGGGATACTGAGGTAACGGCAGAGGCCGGGCAGAACCAGATGCAGAAGTAGAGGAAGAGGTAGAGGTAGAGGCTAGTTTCCAGGATGGCTTCATTACTCTCGCCAACGTCCATTTAAAACAGGGATATCTCGTTCAGCACACGAGGGCTGTCCTGTATAGTACAGCTAACACGATTGTTGGTTGACACCATTAGAGTTGCCTGGAGATGATAGCCAGGGCTAAAAGCTTCTCTAAAACTTGTCTACGCAGTCACCGCCACCGCTACAAGACTCTAGCTTCTAGCTGGTTATTAAATTCCACATGGAAATTAGTTACCTCATTTTTTCGCTTTTTTAATCTTTTATATATAAATAGCTAGTGCTCTCTAGGTCAGAGCTACCAGAGTTTCTCCGTATATTATATCGATATTGAGTGCACAAGACATATAATACAGGATTATAAGAGTTACAGTCGTTTCTAAGGAGATTGCCGGGGATTATGTCGGAAGAGACTGCTCCGGAGATGTCCACCGGGATCAGAAGCTGAACAAGAAACAGAGTGTGATAGTCTTGAGTGTGTGTATCCGTAGAGAGCACGATGCTCGCCGTGCTCTAACGTATCGTTAATGCATTCTGATGGCCTGGTTTTGCTAAGCTCATAAACCCTTTCGAACATCCCTTAATTTGATAAACTATTGAATGACTCTCTATGTCCATACTACTAACAAGAAACTCCATGTTCGTGCTCGGGAGATATTATCACCACTTTCTGTATTAACTATACATATTTATTCAGTGTTAGATAACACTGCTCTGCTGTAGATAATTATTAATTGTTAATTGTGTATTTACATTTAATGCCCAATTGTGTAAATATCTCGTGCCGTGGACCACACAAATGTTAGCGATTCGTTCGAGTTACGTGTTGATGTACAACAGAAGATAATTGCTTTGAAGGACAGTCTATTTTTCGTTGAAACCAAAGTATACTAAGGATGTATGGGTAACCAAGTATGTGTATATATAAATATATATGGATGTATATGTATAAACACTTGGATCGTTACGCAAGCATATACGACTGCAATTTAGTACTTGAGAGCAATTAATTTTCATTTGCCAAGCGCTTCGTGTCAGACAAAGGATCTGAGCTTCCGAGAATTCCGCAACCGATTGTGCAGCAAGTCCATATAGAGAGAAAGGTCTTTGCTGTCTGTGGAACCGTTATAATTTCGTACTTTTTGTTCCTCTATTGTCATCCCACTTGATCGTTATGATTATGAAATAACAATCAATCTGCATTTGTCATTCAGAATAGTGGTTTTTAAAAACGAATGTACACTTACGAGAGTTGGATAAAGTGGCTTTTGTTGTTAATTCTCGTCTGGTTTGTGGGATAAATAATTTCGCGAATGAATTTTAGCGGAACATGGATTTAAATCAATTTTTAGTAGAGGTCTAGACAATCTTCGGATTAAAGTCGGTTGTAAAGAAAAATGCACTTTAGCTAAAATTGCTGACATGAGTAGAAAGAGAGTACAGATGGAAGCAGTAACACAAAGAGGGTGGGAAACAAATAAAGTAAAAGTTGAGTTTACATGGAAAAGATTCAGCGTCACTGAATAAGCCCAGATCTAAGTTTCATGTATTAGAGTAGGTCAAGACCTCGTGGCTCGTAGACTCTGTCCTAAAATTTATTTCAATTGAATTCAGCGACCACTGAAATGCAACTAACAAATAAATTTTTTTTTGTGAACTAACCATTAAAATTTGTCTTGAATTTCGGCGGACTCTAGAAAGTTGAAGTAACTCTTGACTTTGTCGTTGAATTATTTAAATTTCGTATCAATCTTCCAAAACTTTAATGGATTCTCCGAGTTTCTGAGGTAATTTTGAGAATACCTTTAAGGTATAACACAAATGCTAGAACCAGTTGGTTCAGCCGAGGGCTCGGGGCTTCCCTCGATCTCTGCACAGGGAATCAAGAAGAGATACCAAAGTGCTGGGAATAGTGAGATAGAGAAGTGTAATAGCCAACCGAGAGGGAACCGTGATTTAGTGCATTAAGACTGCAGCTGAGTACTGCAGCATTTCTATGGCAAAAGAGGGTAACCTTGTTCATTCCGTCTGTAACCAGATAAATCTTATCCACGCCTCTTGACCTCTAACCCAGTGCACAACACCGGAATTATAGATGCGAAAAATATTTAAGGAAAACAAAGAGTGATTTTTAATAAGACATGAAGCTGTCTAATGATGCCGAAAGATTGTTATTACATCGAAAAACGATAAAACGGCAGACGAAAAACGAGCATATGCTGTAAAAGTGTATCAGGTTTCCGTGCATGTTTTTTCTAAGGAAAAAAAGTTGAAACACCGTTGCTTCAATCAAGATACCGGATAAAAACAATTACTAAAACGGTAAGTGTGTTCTTTTCTTCACAACTCTTGACGATACCGAATCTCACTCATAGGAAATAGATACTGAGTGCCTGTTACTTCGAGAGGAGGATCGTTAAGGATCTCCAATTACCGGACAAAGTCATGAACTCCGCAGCAGCAATTCTAAAACGAAAGCTAAAGCTAAAGCTTTTTCAACGACCTCTTTTCTTATTTTACTTCTTCTTTTCCTCGTGTCTTTACAGCAAAACTCGTGTACCCAACAATAGCGGACTTAACCACTCAGGATTTTGCTTTCGCAGAATATCCCTTCAAAACATCTGCTCTGACATGTCTTACGGGGTTCATTGCTTTTTTTTTCTCTTTCTTTTTGCTACAGCACAGCGACTATTAATTAAAGTTAACTGTTTTAGTAAACTGGATGCAATCTTTTACCTTTTCAACAAACACATGAATGAAAAATATTTAAAGCATTGCATTAGCCCGATGAAATGTCTATAGATGGTATCTGTAGCATGCACGAGAGAAGTTTAAAGAGCTGAGAGTCGGGTCGGTGAAAAGCTTCAAGCATTTGTGCTACGGAGCTCATCTGCATTGCTTTTAAATAATGTCGCTGTAGATTCTGGCGACAAAGTAGAGGATTTCTGTGAACTGCGGGCTATGTATATATAATAGATATATATATGTAGGTAGAGAGCCCAGTGTGAAACAGTAATACAGCCGGTGCGATATATCCATGTCCAGTTGACCAATGTCCTGTCTGACCCGCCATGTATCAACCGTCACGCTGTGACCACTTTGGATTATCCATACAGTAACGTAAAGTACGACTTTTCAGGCTTCACTTTAAACTCTTCTCTGTTCTGTAGCATCCACCCCACCAAGACTACCGCATATAGTTTCAGCCGTCTCCATTATCAGAAGCTTTACTCTGTATGCTTAAAATACTCGAATCCGTCTGTCAAAGGTTTGGGTTCGAGGGCTTGGCAAGTCACGAGTCAAGTTGTAATTGAAGCCTGGCAACATATTTGATGAATCTCCCCTTTGATTAATCCCCCGGGCAATTTCGCTCTTGTAAGTTTCCAACGGATGGAAATGCGCATAAATTTTAGAAGACACACTGTGCTAAGAGTACAAGGAAATGATTGCAGGTCATCAAGATTCAAACAGCGCCCGAGGGAATGTGAGCAGTGACTTGCCCTTTTACATATATCCATCCAGCTCTCTGGTACTTGGATTCTTATGGTTCTGGGTCAAGCTATCACTCACGAGTAGCTCAATCTGAAAAGCTTTCCATCAACTTTCTATTTGCTAAGAAATAAAACTTTGGCATCGGCTGCATCACGTACACATCAAATTAATTAATTTTTTTTTCTTTTTTTTCTTTTCAGAGAGAGAGAGAGAGAGTCGGGATACACACGTGTCTTTATTGCTGACCATTTAATCTCGTGAGAAAAAAAAATATAAATTGAAGAAAGCTTTGTAGTTCGGAAAGTGGGAAGAATTGCATTGTGGCGTTTGGTTGTTTGAGAAGAAAATGGAGAAGCTTTTCTCATTTGAACTTTTTGGTAAACTCTGTCTGGTAGATAAATGAAAAAAATAAATAAATAGAGATACTGACTGGACAGTCGGGAAAGTGCTTCCGAGATCTGGTGACACTTTTTCACAACCGACGTGTCTCGGTTTGTAAACAGACGGAAACAATTTAGATACTGTATTTTCAATGGCTAAAGAAATTTTCGTTAAACTCGAAACAATCGGTACTAGAAATAGTTACGTCTTATTTTATTTTTTTTATCTGGGAAATTACGCAACAACTGTTGCTAAGCGTTTACCATAAAAGTTTCGAGTTGTAAAATGTAAATTTTAACACTTTAGATGTCACCAAGTAGCGGCAAATGTTTGGAATTTTTTTAAGAATTTAAATTTTATAATATTTCTGTGAAATATTTTATTCAGTTGTCAGGTCCGACGCCCTCGCCAAAAGTTGCATAGAAAAAAACGTCTGATCGGAAAATTGAGAACCGACAGATAAGAAAGTGATAAAGAAAAAGGAAAAAAAATACGACCTAAGAAAGAGCGTGTGTTCTGATGATACTATCGAAAAATATTGGTTGGCTTGCATGTATGTCTACGTCGTAGACTCATGTCCCGCAGAAACTTTTATAATTTTGGCTTGAAATCGACTTGCCTGCCTGCATCATCCTGATATATTATTATTCGTGAATCGTACCTTCTTTTTCGGAATGCCTTCTTTTCGCTGTTGGGATATAAAATAAGAAGAGCGAAAAGACGTCCGACGGCTGCTAACAGAAAATTCAATTTTATGCACATCAGTTACGAGTGAAATTCATATAAACTTTTTGGTTTATATGAATTTAGTTTTACCATATGATTACACTGTACTTTCAAAAACTTTTTTATTTATGCATTTTTATTTATTTTGGATTCTTGCTTACTAAAACTGTTGAAAAGCTCTTACTGGTTTATTTATTTATTTTGTTTCCTCTTGTTTACGAAACGTTTTACAAAGTATCCAAAGCTGGTTAAGCGGTTACTTTGAAGAGTAAGCTCATTATATGTTGCAATTAGCTAATTACCAGGACTTATTACTAATGGAAAGTTGTATGAAAGGAAAGGGACGACGGTTTGATTTTGAAACTGTCAAATAATCGTATGCTTTTACAACTAATCAATAACTAACAAGCAAAGTTTCGTAAAATACCGTTACAAGTATCAGGTATCGAGTTTATTGCACTTTTCCCCGTTTTCTTTTCGCAGGAGTCGGTGAAAATAAAAAAAAAACCTTCAAAGTTTTTGTGGAGCAAAAAAATAGTAATAAGATTGAGTCATAGGTTGGTCTTGTAACCACTCGGAGGATCTAGCAGTTGAAGCCAAGCGACTGAAAGTCCCGAAAACTGTTACGTTCGTCCGTAAAATCCCTGAGGGCTTCTGCTGGACTGTGGATGAATTTCCCGAGACGCGACAAAACTTGCCGATGAACAGAGAAACGAGCAAGTTGTCTGAGTAGAAGCAGCATTGAGAAAAGCAACCACGAGTTCGGTAGTTCCCCGTCACTCCGCCAGGAAAATAAACGAAAAAAACCAAGTTTTAAAAACGGAATGCAAGGAAAATAAATAAAGAAAGAAAGAATGAAAGAAAGTTTTTCACCGGTCGTGGGACTTGTTTAAAAGTTTGTCATTACTTTGTACTCTCTGTATGTCGAGAGATGCCCCCTCTTTGGGCCTCTGACTCATCCTCTTGAGCTCCTCTTCGCGTTTCATGTTCACCTTTTTCTGTTGACAACATCTTGCGCTCTGTTTTCCCCCTGACTGTTGCTACTCGTCGTTCTGATACCCGCGCCGACGGCTAATATCATTTTAAAACCAAAGTTTTCAACGAAACTTAAATTTATTATTTTTCTATTCCCCTGCGGTGACTTACAAAGAGACTGCGGGATGCATTAATGGGGAAAGAGGATCAAGAGGCGGTAGGCGGGTCTTTATAACTTGTTTTTCTCTCAGTGCTTTTATTTTATTTCTTTATATTAAAAAAAAATCATAATAATAATAAAAACATTCAGCAATTTCATATCTTACAGAGAATGATAGATAAATAGACTTCGTGTCGGTAGTATATATCTGAAAGTTAACATGTGATATAAAAGTGAGTGCATCATTTTATATTTATGATGGAAGCATTGAAAAAAATAATAAAGAAGGGAAAGAAAAAAAAATATAAATATAAATAGAAGTAGAAATACTGCAGGAAAAAAAATAAATTTTTCTATTCATGGAAAATATCCATTGCTACCGAATCCTGTGTGGATAGGAGTAGACTCAGAGAACGAGTTTATACTGGCTGGAAATAAAGAAAATATATAGAACGGACAAGAGAATTACTGATGATTTGTCGTTTCACTCGTCGAATTTGACGAATATAAAAATTAAAAATTCAACAATTTCACGTTTCCTTTCGTCCTCTATGTAAATATATATGTGTTAGCATCAGGTCATGGATATAGATATATTTTGTACATGATTGTAACTAGTTTTCGAAGCAACAGCGAGAGATATATTGGAAGAAGTGGGTGACGGACAATAGAGAAGGTCCATTTTTCATATGCCGAATTTATTATTTTTCGAACAAAGCGAAAAAGAAATGTGTCGATAGTTGTACCACCCTGCCCGGAAATGTCCGTCCTCGATGGTGGCGCGACTATAGCTTGCGCTTGATTGCAAGCCGGATAAGCTCGACGCGTCGAAAAATAGGTTCCGTCAGCGGTCGATCAACGACGGAAACCGTTTGTCGCGATAGATTGCCCGTTAGAGAGAAATTTTGACATGTTAACGATAGGCAGACCGAGTTTCACTGTTGGCCCTGAAAAAACACCGGCAAGCTATCGCGGCAATAATGGGTCGCCAGCTTGTTAATTACGAAATTCCATCTGACGGCAAACGAGTCGAAAATTGTTGAAATAAATGATTAAATGAACTTTGATGCTGAATTTCATTAAAAAACAGAGCTGTGCCCATTTTTTTTCCTTTTTCTTTTTACAATTATTCATTTATGCTTGTTTCCATTTGTTTTATATTTTTTTTGTTTACTGAGGGAATTTCAAAATAGCTTAAATCAGAGGTACAAGTGCCGACGAATGGAACATCAAGAAAAAGTAACAGCGGGAGCGAAAAAAGAAGTAAATAAAAAAAACGATACCTTTACTCACTTAAAAAGGAGATTAAAGGCAGAAAAAACTGGACCAGCAACGAATTAAACTGGCGTCGACTTTAGAAAAAAGACCGATAAAAATTCAGAGAAAGAAAATTAAAAGAATTGTGTTGTGTAAAAGAATTCTCTTTCTCTTGCTGGTTTGCTAATTTTATTAGCTCGACACTGGTACTTTTATCGTTCGACATTTACGATTTCAATATCTATGTTACACAAAATAATTACCTTGAAAAACGTAAAATATTTTTTGATAACCGGCTTCGATTTCCAATTATTTCGAATTGAGGGAATTTGAACGGTTTCGGAAAAAAAAAAAAAACGCGTGATTCTGGTTTCCGGGTACAATTTCCATTAATGATTCGAATGAAAACTAATAAATAGAAGCTTTTTGAGTCCATTGTGTTGATCGTAAAAATATAATTATATTAAATATACATAGGAAGGAAAAAAGATACGGAAACCGATAAAAATTCGATGAAACATGCACGGGGGATGTATTCATTTAAATTCCTGTCGTGCCCAACCCTCACACACACCCACCATCATTTCAGCTCTCTCGTTTGCATTCATGTTGTCTTTATTCTCATGTTTAAATCCGCGTAATCCGTATGATACGTATTAACGTCACTCAAATAGACAAAATGCTAAAACGTGAAAATAAAAAACCACCAAAAAAAACAGACTAGAAATCCATTTTGTAAATTTTTAGTTACTGGTTAAAATCCCTCGTATTTATTTATTCATATTTTTTTGATTCAACAATTAGCGGATCAGCTCTTAATCCTTGATAATTAAACGAGTTTAATTTAAATGTAAACGAAAAAGAAAAACCAGAACAAACCCATCGGAATCATAATAAAAGAATCCCAGGAACAAAGGAGCTGAAAATAAATGAAAAAACAAAAATAAAGGAATGATTTTCTGTTTGTGAATTCGTGGCTTTCACGACAGGTTATTTGCGAATCTAATGGACCGCAAGAGGCGGATTCTAGAACTGATAAATCTTTACCAAATCGACGTCTCCGCTCCAATTTATTCTTTTCGGAAAGCTCACTTATTTCGGCTTGATTTATTCACAATAACTAGCTTTTTCCAATTCGTATTAAGCTATTTCGAAAGTCGAAACTCGATCTTAAGGCTTCGCCCGAAAATTCCATTGCAATTAAATATTCGGTGCATTTTCAATATGCAGCCAAACTTCGCGTCAGATCTAATTAGCGATCAATTTTTCATGCACTGTAATAATTTCCCTCCTTTACATAGAAAAGTTTTCCAAATGCAGGATACGGTCTCCCGAAATCGGGAAGCGATTTGGTACAAAATGAAAATTAATAACTTTTCAAATAAAAGATTATATTCCAGTTTCGAAGGTTTTTAAATCATCAGGGAGATAAACCGTATTTTAGATTGAAAAGAGACAAATGAATAACGGAAATACGGTTGAATGAAAACGAGACTCCATTATATATAGTTACGTCTCACTGATCTATCTACTGTACGCTTGTAAGCTCATCTCTTTTATCTAATTCCCTATACATATACCCTGCCAATGAATTAAAGTTACTTCAGTTCATTTTCAGGATGAAAAAATGGATTATAAAAACCTCCAAGCAGCCATTATAGGATCCCAATTACAATTATAATTTAAAAAATAATAAATAATAAACTTCAATTAGATTTTCCAGAGGATTATAGTTGTAAGTCTTTGAAAAAGCGGTTTTAAAGTGTAAATGAATTACACTTACAAGTTGCTAAAAGACTACTCGGGAATTTTAAATTTAAATAACTTTAATTTTTAATTTACTTAAAGTTTCATAAAACTTTGAATTTACTAATTGCTTTTTTTCGGCTCTCTGTGATAGATAATATTATCTCATATTCTATGGAATAATTAAATACGTATAATGAAAATTTTTGTTATTATTATATGAGACTTTATTGAAAGTCAGTAACGTCAGAGGCAGACGCAATCACGAGTCACGGGGGCTGTATAAAATGAGTCGGGTTGAGTTATATATAAACTAGTGGGTATAGTAAGTAGATGTGCACACCAATAGCCGGGCGGATTTCTCCGTCGTTGAGAAGATGCCACTTGACTCAGGCATCTCTTTATTCATATATATATATATATATATATATATAGCACTTTCAGTAAGTACTTGGGACTTGAAATGTGCAAACCTCATATCGCACGACTGCAAATATTTCTCAGCCAAATAATCTCTCGTTCGTTGAATGAGCGAAAATAAAATGGATAATAAACCTCTAAAACAACTTTCTAAAATAATAATTATATATTAAAAAAAAAATCTATAAAAAATCAGAACTTGTCATCCTACTTGGAAAGATTGGAACCCGACTGGTTACTGTTCTGCACCCGATTCGATACGGTGCTGAAAAAAATGCTCGATTGTAGTGCAGTATCACACTGATTACTGTGCGGAAATTGACTGAATGATATGCGCACACGACTCAGTCAGGTTCTGTACAGTAATCAGTGTGATACTGCACCACAATCGAGCATTTTTTTCCAGCACCGTACTGAGTCGGGTACAGAACAGTAACCAGTCTCCAATCTTTCCGTGTACAAGAAGATCTAAAAAAAATCTATAGAATTTTTTCTACACTTTTATGTCCTAACATTCTTCCAAAAGATTCCGACGATTTTCTTAGCGGGGGTGAAATTGTAACTGATATGAAAAATATAAGAAAAATTCAGCGTCTGGTTTTGATCTTAACATTTATCAAAAAAATTCGGAAACTTAGCTGATGGCGCCGAAATCGATAAGTAGACTTAACGTTTGACATAAACTTTTTGACGAACGATATCGGGGTACAATGGCATTGAGGTTGTCATCTGTCGTTAAATCGATCAATCTTGCTTGCAACATAAAAAAAGATCGTATCACATAATTGATACTTGGTCGAATCAATCTTGCATTACTTATTACCGAAACGTGTGTCGGGTTTTACGATTCAAGAGTTGGGTTTACAACATGCACTTGGTACATATAACATTCGCTATAGTATAGTACATGCGCTCTGCGTAGCTGAGAAGACGGCTGTTATTGAGTAGTGAGCAAACTCAAGGTGAATAGTCAAACGAGGAGTAAGTAGAGTTGCAAGGAAGCGAAGGAAGGAATGAGCGAAGAGAGAAAACCCGTTGGAAATATTGCGTCGAGACGCGAGGCCAAGTTGCTCTCGACAGGAAGATTACTTCTGAGATTAGACGAGGTTGACAGAAGACAATTTAGTATCTGGGTGATCAGCGAATAAAGCTTGCGGTTATGGCTCCAAGATCGAGTGCACTGAGGAACTGAGTCGGATACTGGCGAGCCGATGCTGGTCTTCTGTATACGTGCCGTTGTTTTTACCCAGTGTATGTAGTTCAAGTTGCTGTTGTTGTTGTTGTTATATCCAGCTTCTGATGCTTCTAAAACAGACATCAACCACTCCACTCTCATACCGTCAGAGATCCTCTATTTGTCTCACTTCCTCCATCTCTTTAATGCCGAGATGGAGCCGAAAGACAAGAGGTCGAGTCAGTACTTGAACCAGCAGCTACTAGGCCCCCTTTAGGAATATATATTGCCGTGCTTAATTACGTTCTCGGTGTTTCCTGTGCACGTGCCAAGAGAGAAATGCATTGTGGCCAGGGGTAGATCCAGCCCGCCCGGCATCCTCCATCCATGTCCCTGGCAATTTTCATAGCTACGTTATAATTAACCACTTTCGCATTAATTCAGTGAATATAAATTGGTTAGCATGTCACAACAAAATATAAAACACCGAGGGTGGTTATATGTGACTGAATATATATACATTATATGTACTCTAGACTGCATAGGACACAGTGTTGCCTGAGGCGGTGAATACATCATTTAAATTTAATGATATTGGAGGAGGTTGTTTAATCAGTTCGACTAATCGGCAATACTCTATCTATACATCTACGGGATGAAAGCGAATCTCATCGTCGTCGTAGTCGGGCAAGTCTACTGAGCTCCATTGTTCTCGAGTCACGCTTCTCAATCCAGCAGGACAAAAGCGGGGAATTGAATATCCGGCGAAGCACCACGGCATTCGACCGACCGTAAGACAATCGTCCGCTAAATCGCTCGGGAGGTTGGCAAAATCGTGGTCGGATGTCCGTAGCTCTTACCTTGCCGCGATTCAATCAGTCAACTTGAAATAACGTTTAATGGCTTCATTTTAGTTCCATTTATTTTTTATACCGTTCAGTTGAGCGGAAAACTGTTTCGACGTTTTATAATTTTAAGTACAAATACAACTTTTTTCTGCTGATAATCCAATCCAACTTGTAAGATGTCTTTAACATTCCTCGGGAGTGTTTACACCCTGAATGCCTTTCTTCATGTCTGTCTTTACATTCGCAATCTCTTCGCTCTTGTATTCCTTGTAACTGGGAAAGCATCAACTCCTCTAAAGTTAAGCGATTCTGCGCTGCGAACGGTGCGGTGTAGATGAACGTGCAAGTTGGACGTTACAAAATTGCAGACGGGTTCGCCGGCGAAAGTTCGCCGTGAAGTTTCTGTCAGTGAGTTTAATACACTCTATATATACTAAATATTGTATGAACGTTGTGGTGATAATAGTGGCAAGGGCGGTGTAATAGTGGTCGCATTACCAACTAAATATAGATGGTGAGAAAAATAAACGTGACAAAAAAGTTGTCTCGAAGGAGCACGGGGTTGCAGACAAGATACCCGGGTATTTATTCTACGACCCCAATAGAAACTGTTTTGAGGTATATCTTGTGGTTGTAATGCAACTTCTGCAACAACTCTACTTTAATCTGTAAATTCAGCCGTCATAATCTCAAAATAATTATTATTTTATTCACTTCTCTATTCAAATTTCGTACTCCTGAGAATTACACAGTAATTTTTAAAAAAATATCAGCGGGTTCTCCATTGGATTGAAAATTTTAAAGTTGAAATACACCGGGGATTAAAAATACTCTTTGTCACTTGAAATTTGACCCAATGTGTGGCATCTGTGTCAGTTTATCAGGATTTTTTATTCCCTTGGAATTTAAATCTTAAAGTATTATCGACATTCCGAATTATCGAGTGCCAGTCAGACTGTTTCAAGAAAGACACTTTCGTCGCCGTGATAGCTGCCAGAATAGTTGCTACCCAAGTTACCCATCGGATTTACTTTCAATGTATCGAACAGCTTGGCGAATCTTTAATGGCAACCGACCCAAAGCACTTTAGCCTCGACCACTCTTGTACTTTACAATCTATATAGTGATCTGTCTTTCTCGCTAGCATCTACATCAATTCATCTTGCTTCAGTTACTTGCTTCTCTGATTTTCATCACTCACTCACTTATATATACATGTATATATATTATTTTACTTGCCCTCTTGTAGTAAAATCGCACGTCTTCTTGACGATTTTACGCCGTAACTTGAGCCTTTCATGCAGCCTCTGCCACACAGAGGACTCGGGGTATTGGTTTTCAATTTGCATCCTCCAATACTCACTCATGCGTTATTCCACCGCAAGTTAGAGCTCGAAAGCTAAAAGTCAACGCATAACTTTTTGAAAATCAGATCCGATGCTTTAACTACCATCGGAAAAATAAAATAAATGAAAGCATTTATTTTCTATTCCCTATTCTCTATTTCCCAACTACTTAAAAATAATTTATTAGACCATTTTAAACTGATCGTTTAAATGAATCTAAAAGCTTATCATTTATTTAATTTTTATTTCTCTTTTATTCAAACTAGACATTAATATTTTACTAAATGCCTGAATATATTTGAATATTCACGAGCAGAGAGTTAAATTATTAGGTAATATTTAAAACCCCGTAATCCCCTGGTTTAACGTTAAGAAATACATGATCAAATGGTAAAAGCTGTTGGAAAAACTCTCGAAATATCCAGGCTTTTTACTTTGTCACAAAATTTATTTAAATAATAAATAACCCATTTTCTCCTTTCGGTGTAATCCAACTTTGTTGACAAAGAAATCCGAGCCCAAGTCTTGCAACTATCTCGTAACTTGTTTCCCACAGAAAAAGCTCAAAGTCAATGCCGTTAAAAACTTTTTTAATGCCATCAACTTTACTTGTTATTTTAAAACCATTCATTTTGTCTACAATTCCGTATCAATAGTTACCTATTTTACTCTACTTCTAGTCTACTTCAGTCTTCTAACATTTCAGTCCGAGGTGAGATTAAAAATTACGTAACTATGTAATGCAGACAAAGTATTAGTATTTGTCGCGGGATTAAAACAGAGGAAACGAGCACACAATAGTGTAGTTTAAGAGAATAAAATTAGATTGTGTTTAATCAGTAGCTCTCTCTGATATTCAGTGTATGTATGTGTGTGTGTGTGTGTGTGTTTCGGATTGTGGAATATCGTTCAGATCTATTACAGCTGTTGGATAGAACAAAGCCAAAATCGTTCTTGAAATTCAACGATTGCCAACTGGTGAATTGCTGTATCTGGTGTTGTGTGGAATAGAGTAGAGTAGAGTGGAGTGGAGTGGAGTAGAGTAGAGCAGAGTATAGTGGGAATTGGTAGAAAAATAAAACAAAGGGAGAAAATGGCGGTGAACATTGCAACGTATCTTCCACTTCGTCAAGCACTAAAGCCTCTGCGAAATGTATTTCATTTATATATTTTTTTGTTAAAACTTTTTTTTTTATTTCAACATATGTATACGGAAAGAATTTTTTGATAAAAATTACTCTGTAATTTTGAGTAATCCTGGGCCGTTGCAAAAAATTTGTATTTTTTGTTCAAATGCTAACGTTGCTAGACTATGTTTTACTCTATTGTTGAGTTATTTTTTACCAGCAGATAAAGTGGTATGATAGTATGATTTCATACCCTCTTTAAGTCCTATATTCAATCGATTATTGTGAATATCAAAAAATTTTCTTGAGCCAAGAAATTATTTCTAGTCCTAAGAAAATTTTTGTTTTCATTTTTTAATGCAAAATTTTTCTTGCGCCAAGAAATCCTTTTTTTCTGTGTGGCAATATTCATACGAAAATTATTTCCGTGTATGTGCGTTATTTTGTGTTAAAAGAAATCGGAATTGTAAACTAACAGATTAAAATGTACTTTTTGCTATTTTTATTTCTGTTAGTCTGGATACTACACACGGCTGTAAACACTGAAGATTTTTATTTTATAAACTCACTTAAATGTGGATTAATCGGATTACATGCTTGCATAAGTTAATGTATGGATATATAATATAAGCTTGGGAATTCACGTGTAACACGGGAGTATCGTGCACCAGGCACCCAAACTCGTGAAATTGTTGGTAGCCTGCATCATCAAACTCTCTCCAAGCTAAGCTAATTAATCTAGGCCCATCAAACGAGCAGATCGCTGCCCCACGTCGGTTTCACTACAGATGACAAATTACCTTGATGCCCGCAGCTAAATGCCGGTACCCACTGGCTACGACCAGCTACACACGTGCACACCCCCGGCCTAACTGTATCATCATCATCCTCATCATCATCATCAGCATCAACATCAGCATCAGCATCACAATCACCGGCTAAACGCACTTGCTACAACCATCACCTGCGCTCTGTTAACTCCAAACTCTTTTGGACTTTATGCTTCATGACTTACTCTGTGGTATATTATTTATTACCATGTCCATTTGTACTAAATATATATGTATATATATTTGGGCGCTTCAAAAATTTTTTTTTCATTTTTCGATGTCAGTTTTCAGAGCTGAAATAAATCAATTTAAAAAGTCGCGCGCGAAATTTCAATTCTGAGCGGCCTCCAAAAATTCAAATTTTGAAGTTGAATTTTTTTCGTGTAGTAAAATTTGTCATAACGAAAAAAAATTAAAAAAATAAAAATTCGAATTTTCAATATTTAAAAAATTTTCAAAACTATCAAGTCAGTTCGTAAATTTAATTCTTTTTAATTCAAATTTCGAAAGAGCTTTTTATTTTACAATGAATTAATTTTTTTAACTGTGAGAGCAAATAAAAAAATCTAATTTTTTTTTAGATAAATATTTTTACCGTCTGAATATCTTTCATGTATTTCATTACGAAAAAATATATATTCAATATTTATTTTAAATGGAGAGATAAAATTTCCACACTGCAGATAAAGTTATTTATTTTTAAAAATAATCGGATGTGATTTTTTTTTTTTTGTAAATAAAATAAGTCGAGTAAATTTTCAGTTTGTGCTAAAAAGGGAGGAAAACAAAATATAGTGTCTTTTGTAAATAAAAACGATGCGATAAACAAACGGAAGTAAATAAACCATCAGTTCTCAATTACCGTGGGGTGAAATAATGTGGATTGTGCTATCAACTGGCATTCAAATGGTAATTTTATTCGCATTAGGACGAGACGTGAGTCATAGTCATGAGCTCAACTTAACATTGCGAGTAGTTACAAATAAATAAATAAATAAACTAACATAAAAGTGGAATTATTATACACGACAGGACATATTGCTCAATAAATCTTCGCGCGAAACGACGGGAGAGTTCAACAAATTTCCCCGCGACTTAATAAATTACACGGTAATAATAGTTAATATTATTCAATACTTTTTTTCTTTTTTTTTTCACTGTATATTCATGGATCGGGAATACATACATATATTTTTTGTTAAATACTTCTCCTAAATACCATACAGATATAAATAGATTTTTTCCGCGGGTTAATTGACATAATTTATTCCAGTTTAAAATGACGTCGGTCAAATATTCACTCGGTTTATTGAATTCCCGATAATATATTCGTACTAAAGTAAATGAATAGCTTAGATTTAAAAAATATGAGTACTTATTATTATAAAATAATAAATAAGTGATATTATGTGAATTTTTAGTGTCACTAAAAAATATTATGAATTGTAAAAAAGTTTGGTAAGAGTTTACCGATAGCATCGAGCTCTTTGTCATAATATGACAAGAAAGAATATATATACATATACATATATGTATTAAATAGTAGTAGGGAGTCACGGAGGTACTCGTCGAGGGAAATTGCCTGGCAGCGGCAGCTGTTACGTCTCTTTACTTTTTTTCTCCTCGGCGTGAAGTATATCCAAGAAAATCGAAAACTCGAAAAAAAAAAAAAAAAAAAAAAAACTATATTATCATCGACAAAAAGCGATAATGAGTATCGAAATGTTCTAAGTAAATACAAATTGCAAAGTTATCCACAACATTTCAATTTGGTAAGAAAAAGTTTGAACGTCTTTTTGAATCCCTTAAACAATTTCGGTGAATTAAAATCTTTATGGTAAAAATCCTTGAACTAATGTGTTGAGCACTTAGACACAAAGGGTTACTAAATAAATGTATGCAAATTTAGTGGTGTAATTACAAGTTTTCATAAATGGAAAAGAGAAAGTAGACTACTACAGTGCTCGAGGGATAAAGTAAAGAGAAAATAAAAAAGTTTTTGGTAAAAAGTAACTTAAACACTGAGTGTAAATGTAGTTGTGTTGTTTTCGCCACCGGGCAAAGACCAAAGTTTCACCCTCATTTTCCTCGGCTTTTCCTGAGCCTCTTTAATTTATCGTTTAACATTTTCACCTTTTCATGATGACGTGCCAGTAGGGAGAAAGACCCGAAGGAGATCTTCCTTAGACAAAAAGAGAAACAAACTAATAAAAAGTTTAAGAAGCCACCACGCGACCACCCGAGGGTTTAACGCTCCTTTGATTATCTAACAGCATTTGTACTTGCTCTTGCAATTTAATAGCATTCAAATTAATTTATCGCTTGGGGGCGAATCAACTCAATGCCCAAGAATTTTCGTAAACTTAGACAGTTTGTATAAATATAAACATTAACAGGTAATAGTAGTTGTGCATACATCAGCGCAAGCAATGAATTAGCGCACGACTTAGCTCCTGAAAGTGACAAAGGGAGACGTTATTGTTCCATTTCACGTAAGATAAATAAATGGGGATCAAAGTTTAAGATTGAGACGAATCTACTGCAGAGCTTAATCCTAATCTGTTATCAGGCTGAGTAATGATACAGAATATACGTCTATAAGCCATCATCTTCGGTTATCTTCTTGCCCGTATCATTATTATCGTGATCGTCATGAAGGTCGTAGTCCCCATGGTCATTGAACGTTGTCCTCTCTGGATTATCTCATGTCTGATGAGGCAATTAAGTCGGAACAAACTGTCGGACGGATTTACGCCAACGACAATAGGTTACGCTCTACTCTAATGCCCGACGGTGACGCGACTAATGGCGCGCCGTGGACGCACTGACCTCTATTGGCGGCGTCGGTGCACTAAACTCAACGCTCGTTACGCTTCGACCGCATACCTGATAATGTTTTCGGGCTATTTGTTATACTGCCCTTGCACTCGACGCAATCGTTTGTAAAATTACGTGTTTGTGATACGTTTAACAGGTTCTGTGTCGTAAGTGGTTTCAACAGCTCCATTTTATTCATGTAATTTAATTACAGAAAAAAAAATCCGTGGGTAATGTAATTGAATTCTTTTCGATTTGGAGTAATAAAGAATTTTCTTCACAATTTCGGGGTAAATAATTTAAATGCAATAGAATAGACTTGAAATTTAGTTGTGATTCTACGCGATTTATTGTCTCCATTTACGTTATCCTACGCTAGACACTGCATCTCTTTTAGTTGGATAATAAAGATGTTTATTGCCACTATCCCTGTCATTAGTCTTGTGGGAATTCTCTAGAACGAATGGAGTTAATTTAAAACTCCAACAAAGTGAAATAATTTGTACACAAAATTTTGAACCGGTTCAAAATATATTTTTCTTTATACCTTAGTCGAAAGTACGCACTTCCCTCCTTAATTTTGAGGCCTAAAGTCTTATTTCCCTCTCCTGGTGGAGTTACATGCCCCTCACTTATATCGCCGGGAGCAAAAAATTTTTTCGTGCCTACAGTAACAGCCGGTTGCTGCCATCTAGTGATCGTCTACCACTTTATAAATAAAATTTTTCACGGCTTTATATATGCGTCAGTATTTTTGTGTCTCGTTGTATGTAATATTTTAATTAAACAGTGTAATTACAATGATAAGATGAATGAAAAAGTTTCATCGGATGAATCTATGGACGAGGATGAGGTGATAAAAGATTTTGATGCAGAGGCGAAGTTAATTATTGAAAGTTTATGTATTTATTTATATATTATTTATTGGCAGGAAAAAAATCTTGTTTATAGGCATAAATTTATTTCTTTCGAAAAAAAATAGTTATTTTTTATTTTTTATAAGTATAATTATGTCTTTTTTTTTGTTTTGTTTTTGATGCCTGCCCCCGCCGACCAGACGCACTCGCTTCGCTCGTGCTTTCAAATATCGCGGGGCAGGCAGCAAAAACGCAACAAAAAAAAAAAAGAGAGACGGAAAAAAATTAAAGTTTTATGTATGTCCGAAAGAGGCGCGTCAATAGGGAGCAAATAAAAAAAACATGGCCGACCTGTCAGCTGAAGGCAGAACGTGGTTGTATTGTTTATAGTATTCAAAAATGTAATTAATAAACGTACTTTCGACCAGGTATAAAGAAAAATCGTATACACCACACGGGAAGATAGTTGAAAGCCCTGCCCTGTGTGTCATGAAGCCCTCGGCTTCGCCTCGGGCATCTCATCACACGGGGCAGGAATTTCAACTTTCTTCCCTTGTAGTGTAATATACTATTTTTCAGCTTTTATACTCCATATGCCGACGAAATAAAACGGTAAATTGTTTGTATTGGATTAGTTAGTTATTGTATCGGTAAATTTTTTGTGTAATTACAAGACTAATAGACGTGTACGGACATTAAGGACTATCGATACTATATAGACATCAAGAGTACTTGAGAGATCCAGAGGATGCTTGGGTGAACCGAGAATTGGGAACGATAGTTCTCAAGGGCCATATCACGAAATCGATGGATCGTGGGCTTGGTATCGATGCCAACGATATTGTAGGAGTAGAGCAAGTGTATCGAGAATTCGGTCGGCCGATAGATACCAGAAGAGACAGCCGTTGCATTATCTCATCTACTAATTGTTACAAACTACCCATCGCACACGCTCTGCCCGACGATCGTTAATTTCGACATCGTCGCTTGCTATCTCTCACTCACTCGCTGTTTTCTCCCTGTCTATCAATACCCAAATGACAACCGATAACGACCATCGGAAAGTTACCGCCACACAACTTTGCCTTTAAAAATAATTCAAACTCATTTTTTTTTTTATTTTCCTCTCTAATTAAAACTATACATTTATAATTCGTCCCCTCGGTAATTATAATAATTACGAAATAATTAATAGCTGAGTTTGTAGTCGAGTAATAATTTAGTATTTCGCAAATTAAACAAAATTTTTTTTTCCGTACAAAGAAAAAAAGTATGCTTGTAAATTTAATTAAAATTAAAAATTCTTGACAATTAGGGCAAAATTAAAAATAATAAATGTGAAGAAAAAAAAAAAAAAAAAAAAACCATCACACGGTGGAAACTCGGTACTTGATATGGCTATAACTTTTAATTATCCTAACCTTCAGAGTAACCAGGAGCGCGTATCAACGCGTGTTACAGCACAGACTCGAGAGCAGTAAACTTGGCGACGATTTTTACTCATTACTCGCTTGAGACAAATTTATTCCGTGCATGAACCTATTATATGACTTTTAATATTTCAGATGTCTCGTCAAAAAATTAATGTATATAAATATATACTTTTTTTTTCATTTTATCATAAGTCTAGGGTTTATTAAAGAATTTTCGAGCCATTATTTAAAAAAAAGCCACTTACCCTTCGACTGTTGCCGTCCTTAGGATTAAGGTCTGAAGCTACGGTTCCAAATATTGTCGGCTGTAACATAAAATAAATGAAAATATAAATATAAAGGATCATTAATTTTATTTGAACAATAATTTATAATTATAAATGCTTTTGGACTCTATGGACTGGGTCTTTAGCGATCTCAGTTAATTTCAAAATCGAACATGGGCAATAATTTTCCCGTACAACGTACGCAGCAGCGAGCTAATAAACCAGACAGCAGGGGCCACGTTAACGTTCTAGAATTCGCAGCGAGTGAGCACTGGGGACAAGTCAACACACAAGCATCTACCTGCATGTCCACCCACCCACACACACTCGCGCACACTTGGATAAATCTACGCGTACATACACGTGAGTGTAAACACAAGGGGTATTATGTGAGGCATTATGTACGCTACGTTCGAGAGATTTATGCCATTGCCCGAGGTGTGGTTATACCTCGATACGCTTCCCTGAAACATCGCCGAAAGCTAAATGAACAGACATATATATTTAGATTTAAAGACATACTTTTTAACTTTTCAAATCTGTCTGCATAATTGTCAACTATTTTTTTTTTTACTTACATAAGGACAAGAAATATGAAACTTTGTTGAACGAAATTACGGAAGGTTGTTATCCAATTCAACTTTAAATTTTATGTCTTGTTATACTTCAAGAAGTGTAACTTCAATATTTTTTAAATTTAATGCTGCATTATTATTTGAATATTTGCCTGTAGCAATTTAAAAATACAATAAATTCTTTTTCATTCTTAACAATTTGTACATCAAATTTTATTGTATAGTAAATTTGTATGTACCTGAAGATCGAAACGTTTTTCGAACAACGAAAATGAAAAAAATGGATGAAATTTGACTGCTTAAGGCGTAGTTTCGGGGGTAAGGGTTGGCTTAAGATTTTCGGCTGACATATTAGCATCTACTTGGGAAACATTTCAGAAATCTAGTCATCCAGTAGATTTTTCACTTTTCAAATTTTTTTTTTCGTAGGGCAAAAAACCTTACGATCTTCAGGTACATAAATTTGTTTAGTTATTTATGGAATATGATCCAGCAGCTTCCATGAAAAAATTTGAAATACGGTTGATCCTGATCAAAATTAAGGCATCTGGTGGATGCCTAAAGGCCTTAGGAGTATCAGGCGAGTCTTGGAAAATTACACTAGCATCCAGAAGTAATGGAAAAAAATTTTTCTTCACAACACTGAGCCCTGGGTCTAGGATTTCTATCGGATTTCTCTGACGACGATCCTGCTCAAAATTAAGGCATCCGATGAATGCCTTAAGGCCTCAAAAGTATCAGACATGTCTTCTGAAAGAACGCTAGTACGCAATACGAGTCATCTACATATATTTATATATTTAGCCAATTTTGAATTTATCAGGCCAACTTGCGATACCAAATTTTTTTGAATTTGAACAATTGAAACCCGATTTTTATTGATACTTTTGTAACGGAAATATAAAAGGTAAAATTTAATTTGTGATACATTTTACAAGGGTTTAAAAAAGTAATGATGTAAAGAATTTTTTATCAAGACAAGAACACGTTTGAATGTGCAGTTTTATGATGACATATATTTTATATTTTTTGGGCTATATTGTTTCAGCTATTGTTGAATCAGTAAATGAAAATAGGTAGGAAAGAAAACTATAGGAATGGTAATAATCTTCTTATGTTGAGTATAAAAATGTACGATTATAAAATAGTCATAAACCTCGTGATGTTTTGATACGCGATTGTCAGCGAGTCGCTGGTCGATAGAAGGATTTAGTGCTGAGAGATGAAAAATAAATTGGACGTTGAAAAAGGAATGCGGACTGTCTATGGGTATCGATCAGTGTATTGTTGGCCGGTTTAAATGGACTCGGGAATAGCGACGGCGATCATAATTGGAAAATTTATTATTAATGTCTAATATGTAATGTCAGTCATGTTGGATCCGGCTTTTATAA
This sequence comes from Microplitis mediator, assembly GCF_029852145.1. NCBI lineage: Eukaryota > Metazoa > Arthropoda > Insecta > Hymenoptera > Braconidae > Microplitis > Microplitis mediator. Next base: position 2,310,707 of record NC_079978.1, on the reverse strand, counting down.
ATAACTAATTTACTTTTTTAATTTTACTTATACCTGAAACTATTTTTATGCTAAATCATGCACGCACACATGAATATGCAATGAATCATAGCTTTTGAATTTCAGAGCGGTCAGAAAGACAATAAATAATGGAAGAACAATTCGATCAAACTGTCACGCTTATCTTTACTATTCATCAAACTATATCAATATATATAGATATGGGTAAATTTGTTTTGCCTTTTTTTATTTCTTTTTATACAAACTCATTGTTATTTTATAATAATTGCATTTTATGAGTCTACTGTTTTATTTTTATAACGAATATCGGGGAATGAATATTGATAGTTTTTTAATTTTTCGACAAGGGCTTGCGCACAAAGGAAATTAACATGAATGTCGAAACCAAAAACCACACACTATTAATATAAATGACATTTTAATTGATTTCTATCGAATATATATTACATTTTGTAATAATAAAATATTTCATGTCAATCGAAATTCAAATTAATTTATTAAGACTAATTTCGGATTTTCATCATCAATAAATTATCTCTAGTATATATGACATTGATCCAAATGCGGGATGGCATTACCTCGACAGTTAATAAAAAAATAATTTAATTGATTGTCAGTAATAATTAAAAAATGCCCGCTGCTTAAAATAATTTATATTTAATATTTATCATACATATTAACTACGCGAAAATTTTATAAGCAAACCTTTTAGTCCAACATGACGTTACCAGTATGCTAATTACTATCCTACTAAAGTTCTGAAGGTTCATGACCTTTTTTTACCCCAGTATATATTTTTTTTTAATCCTTCGCCTTTTCCCTCGATAGATTTATACATTATGTTAATTATGCCAAGGGGTAGTGGACGAATTATAAATAAGAATTTTAAATATGTGAGATTAATTTTTGTAATTTATTTAGAAATAGCCAGCAGCCTCGTGCCCACAATTTAGTTCTGTCAAAATTTGTTCTTTTTTCGGACGCTCGAATTCGACCAAATTTTTTTTTTTTTGAGACGGAAAAATTTTTTTTTTCTTAAATACGTAAATGGAGTAAGGGAGGGAGGGGTAAAAGGGGGTACTCAAGAAAATACCAAGTTTTCGAGGACTCAAATACACTAAATCTTTTTTCTTTTAATGAGATTCAAAATAACGCTCAATTATATTTACAAAAGTGATTTTGAAATGTTTAAAAACCATTTAAAATATACAATTTTTTAAAAATAAATTTTTGGAGGTACCCTGTTTGCCCCCCCCCCTCTTCCCATAAAAATCTAATAATGACTTTTTTACACGAATATTTTTAGATTCGCAAGGCTCAAAAATTTATAGTATCATATATATCCTGCATAGTTTTCATATTTTTGATATTTGAGTTCTGTGACGTTTGAAAAAAAATAAATTTGTGTTCTTATTTATTTATACAACGAAATTGGTTCACATGACAATGGTATAATTTGCCGTATTGTTTTAAATTAGATCTCTGTTTCTCCGTATATCACAAATTGTAAATTCTTCAGTAAAGAATTTCATCGGATCCGAAAGATGTTGTAGTATACAGTGTCAGAGGACAATAGCAAGATGACACGTCTTTGTCAAATATCAAAAGTCCTCGATATGCTCTCACGAACATAACTCTCAAGTGGAGCACGCCAGGAAGATTGAGTTTCAAAGTGTATGGAATCATGGTCCAATTGAGAATCGCCTTCAAACTTTTCTTACATGAAACTTATTCTTACACCAAAATCGTCTTTCGTTTTATCAAAAAATCAATACTACATACAATATCACCTACACTTTTTATGTCAACTCAATTTTTACTACTGAATTATACGAAATATGCATTTTATTTTTTTTTCATTTTTTGCGCTCCAAATAAAAACGCGTAATTTATCAGTCACGAAGTTTAAAAATTTTTATTGACTATTTTTTCATATCAAACTACCGATTCTCGTTGACGCGTTTCTTCGTCAGCTCACTAAATTTAACTCTAGCGTTAAATAAAAAATAAAATTAATCGTTCATTCAAAAAATAAATTCGAAGCATAAAAATATTTATTTAAACTTTTATCAGGCGTAAAATATATAAAATATATAAACTTTTTTCTGCAGATAAATAAAAATGATATAAATTCAGGACGATTTAGTTTCAATAGATCTCTTAAAAAATTAATAACTCATAATATAATAATAAATATATATTTATTTTCTCAACAAAGTTGTTTATTTATTTACTTTACGTCGTTAAAAAAATATAACTGCTGTTTATTAATTAAAAACATAATATAAAAGTTTTTTTACTGGCAGTTAAAATTTATAAATTGTCATGATCGAAATGGTATCTCGGTACGTCTACAGTCGCGATATTAATATAGATCGGGGCTCGTGCTTTTGATTACACTATAAACTCTCCCACTTGTTCTCAATATGATCCATACATGTATATATATAACTAATGTATAGTATAAGTTAATAAATATGTGTATACTACGCACTGCATTCTACTCTGGTGATCAAGATGAGTGCAAGACACAGTTATCGCACGTGGATTACCGCACTCATCACTTTTGACGTCCTTTTGTTAACAACATCGGCTCCCTATTCGGAGGATTTACCCGGTAAGCTGATTATTTCAATGCCATTTACACATTCGCGTTCATATTTTAATAAATTAGTTAGATTATGCATTACTCTGTAATCGGATGATGTGATTTATTATTTTTAAATTCAAATATTTATCTGTGAAATTTTAGGGCTCGAGTAAAATGAGATTAAATAAACTTTGTGTCAAACAAAAAAATATTTTTAAAAAGGACGATCTTGTTGATTTATATAAATTTTCAATTTGTTTTGTTAACGAATTGTACATCTGAGGCAAAATGAACATACTCCGTTTTTGAGCAAATAAAATTATTCAGGTCAAAATTTGAGTTTTTTTTTATACTGATGAGGTCAAGGGTTATTCCAAAATTTTGGGATACGAATTTTGTTTTTTAATTGAATCAGATGTCAGTCAATTATTTTCAGAAATTCAATTAATTTTTTATGTTTAGGATTTTACTGACAATAAATATTTGCAATGAAAATTTTTTTTTCTTTTTGTAAGTCTTTAATTATAGAAAAATTCTAAAATAAAATTGAAAAAAAAATTATAGAAATTTTTAGAGTGACAAGATCACTACACTAGCAAATTTACCAGATCTAGAAACCGTGAAATGAAAATTTAGTATTTTTGCCCGAATCTCCTTTATATAGTCTTATGAATCCTCAGAATAAAATATAAATATACTAATGAAATATTTATAAAATGAAAAATTAATAGAATAAAATATCACGGAAATGGATTTCGTGATACAGAATTATTGATAAGTACTTTATCCCCAGATTTATTAAATTTATTTATGACTTGTTTTTCATAAATATATTTATTCAATGACCATCTAAAATATGGACTACCATAAAATAAAAATATACATATAGCCATCATCATAAGAGCAGCTTAAACTTGTACATGCTCGCAATAAAGTATCCCTTTTAAAAATAAACATAGCGGAACAACTTTTTGTGATACTTGATGTGTATAAGACGACGTAAGACATTGACGTAAAGCTGTAGTAGTTTATTGATTTCACGATACACAGGGCAATTTTATTTATACCCCTTGAATCCCGTAAAATAGCGAAGCCCCAGAATGAAAACTATAGAAAATCTAGACCAAGGGCTCGATAATTGAAGAAAAAATTATTTTTCTTTACTTATACGTGCTAGCGTTATTTCAGAAGATTTCTCTGAATATCAGAGAAATTCCATACATAATTTTTTCTCTGAATATCTCATGTATGGGATTTCTATGGGATATCCCATGGGTTTTATCATATTTAAAGCCACAAGAGGGAATAGTATACTATTTATTTTTCTTCTCGTTACAACAAAAAAATATTTTGTCGTCGTTGTTGTTGTAATTCTAGTACAACAAAGAAGGAGGAAAGGGAAATAGTAAATAGGCAAAGTATGAGTATAGTTTTGGAGGACATGACAACGTAGTAATAAAAATAAATTAACATACAAGAGCGTGCGAACGTAAAAATATTAAATGCTACGAAGACAAGTGGAAAACAGTGCAATGTATATATGCTTCATTTTTGAACCTAGACATGACGCGGAAGAATATAAAAAATGTATGACGAGCTCAAGTGAGCGCTGGTGAGTTATCTGCGACCGTGAGCTCTATGCCTGATTAATTTGAAAGTTTTTTCATAAAATTAACGATTAAATTTCGCCTGATAGTTCCTGATTGTACTGATTAACATCCACTCGGAAATTGGAAGGTTTTGATTTAGCATTTATTGGTGCATAGTTATAATTAATAAATTATAAAATTTTCCTTAGTGAAAATTTCAAAGGTCGTTTACGAGTCACTGATCTATTGATACAATTGATTGCCGTTTACCTTTCACTTGGGTTTTTTGTCTGACATTAAATTTTCTTATTCTACTGGAGAGTCAGGAGCTCACGTATTCTTCAGACGAGAGAGATCACGACCCGCTCAATAAGAAGTCGTTTACTCAGCTGTAAAATACTCACTAGGGACTAGTCTTTTTTTATCAATTAAACCTGATCAAATATTGAGTAAATTAAACGTCTGAGTTATTAGAGTGGGCATTCGGTATCGAGGTAATTAAAATTTTAATTAATTATATAATTATTTCAGAATTTATCGAGTCGAGACAGTTGAGAAGAAATTTGGCCAATTCGAAATTTAAAAACCATATCGACTGGCTGAAAAATTACACATTGAAACCGCTGGAGCAAGACGACAGCACTAAGTAAGTTTGGGGGTTGGGAAAGTCGACAGATTAATTAATTGGGTTAATTTTTAGGCCACCCCCAGTGTGGGAAAGGGAAATAAAGCTACAGAGTAATGAGGAAGAAAATAAGAAAGATGAGTGGGATGAAGAAATGCAAGAATTGACTAAAAAGCGATTAGAAAAGTGGAAAAACGTTGAGGAAAATAGCGAAGAAAAAATGAAAAATTTAACTTATGTTGATAAAAATGAATCAAGTGTAAAAGGGGAAGTGAATTTATCGGAAATAGATTTTTCTTCAAATACACTTGCAAAGGATAAGAAGGTAAAGGGCGGAAGTGGGGGTGGGGTTGGGGTTGGAGGTGCGGGTAAATACTCGACAGAGGCACGACGAACTTTAAGCAAGAAATTAGACTTTGAGAAATTCGATAATTCTTCTTCTAAGTCAGAAACTTCACAAGCCAATGGGTTAACCCAAGATGAAAGAATTGAGTACCAAAGTGGTCGGTGGGGCATGAGTATGAAAAATCCCCCGGTGGATTTTTTGATGGCAATATCGAGGGCCGATGATGGAGACGAAAGTAAATTCAAAGACCGTGAAGGCGTGGGGGTTGGAAAAAATTTTAAAATAAATCGTGGGGAGGCAGAAGAAGGAGGGAAATATGAAAGTAAAGAAGAAGAAGAAGAAGAAATAGTGAATAAAGATAAGAAGTTATTCGAACCAGCGAATAATTTTTCAAGCGATCGGTGGGGTATGAGCGTATCCTCGCCACCAGAGCAATTCCTCAGGGAAATATCATCCAATCGTTTTCTTCCAATGTCTATTGATAATTCTGGCTTTGGACTATCGGCTCCGCAAATTACCAGTGGACCCACTGAGGCTGCTAGAGTGCTGACTAATGAGCTTGCTGATAACTCTAAGAAAGATGCTAGATTAAGAAGAGCTTATAATCGAACAGATAATCTGACATTGGAATTGCGGAACACGAGAACAAGAACATTATCACCAATTTTTATTATCGGTCCGAGTTTTTGGACGTTAAAATTACCCATTAATTTAAAACAACGACTTGGAATTATTCCAAATGAATTAGCAGAACCACCAGAGGAAGAGAGAGATAATAAGACGGAGAAAGAGACTGAGACAAGTCCGTTGAGAAATATTCATTTAACGAATACCAAAATAATTATCGGTCAAACGCGTGTCGCTAAACCCTCCGACCCAGATAATTATGAAAACGAGGATCAAGATAATTATCATAATTAAATTCAGTTGCGGTACAATATTTAAATAATAGTCTGTAATAAATAACTGATTTATTTAATTATTGATTAACTTAATAAATATTTTTTTAAATAAAACACCGGTTCTATTTACTCAGAATTTATAAGAGTCACCGACGCAATGAGTTTTATAAATTCATAGGCATGTTAATGGAGTAATCAGGATTTCCGTAATACTGCAGTAAATTATGTTATGTTTTTTTTTTTTTTTTTTAATTTTTTGTTATTTATGGAGAGAAAATAATAAAATGGATGAATAAAAAAATAAGTTTTTATGAACGGAAAATATTTGTTCATAAAGGATATGAAGAAAGCTTAAAAGATTCAAGTTAATGCGGTTCGTTAATCCTCAGACATTTTGATGTTACAGAGAGCAAATACTTAATTTCCTATTCAGAGCAGACGTAATCCAGGTCTTAGCCTCTAACTGTGACCGCTGACGGTATATAGTGCTGCTGCTAAAGCGTATGACTCTTTATACTGACTCTATCTACCACTATTACTACTACTACTACTACTACTTCTACTACTACTACTACTACTACTACTACTGCATCTACTACTGTTGCTGCTCCAGCTCCTGATACTGCAAGTACCTGCTGCAACATTTTCTATTTTCTTTGAGCATCGCAATATCGCTCGTATTTTTTACTCATATATAGTAAGCTTTTTACTATCTTGTTTTTTATTTTTCAACGTACGTGAAAAAGCTGAAATAGGATATTAAAGCAGTCGGGAAGGGCTCGTGATAAGCACACAGTAAAAAAAAAATTTTTTTTACACGGTGTCTAAAATTATTAATGAAAAATTTTTATTTGCTTCCCTGGAATTATTCAGAAGATTTTAATTTACTGATAATTTCGTAAAGATGATTATTATTTTTTTTTTTATCAATTTAATAATTATAATTACACTAAATTCAAACGACACGGTCAAGTTTTATCGGAGGTATTTTATTACAAACTCCAAACATCGTAATAACTGTTAGCATTATTACTCTTATCGTAATTTTATATTTTTCTCCATTACTTGGTCTTATAATTACGTCAGCTATGGCAACTCGATAGAACTATTTAATAATATTATTTTTATTTAATTATTTTTTATGTTTAGTAAAAAGTAAATTAAACATTTCGTGTTTATATCCTATGAGAAAATATCTTTTTTAGAAGTACGTGAATCAAATATAAAAAAAGACTTCAAACAGTATAAAAATTGTACATAAAACGAAATTGCCTATCAAAGAAATGAGAAAATGTTAAATTTTTTTGCTACATCTATAACTTGTTAAAGTGATTGACGATGCAAAGCGAAAATTTAAATTTATTTTGTGTGTTACTTGTTTTTGAAACGAAATGGATTTATAATAATTATTATTATTATTGTTTCTTTAAATAGATGCGAGTTTGGTTGATGTATAAAATGTAAAATGAAAGATAATTTATTGAAGAAATGGAGGAATATTTAAGTAAGCTTTTAGTTCGCGTTTATATTCAAGAGTAATTACTGGTGCAAAGTAAAAAAATTAAAATCTCTCGAATTAAATTTATGTTTTACGATTTTATGAAATTAAGATAAAATCTAATTAATACTTTAGTAACATTTGTTGATTCTGTTTATGTAAATATTGAATGTAATTAAAATAACTTAAATTTTGAGATGATCCTGGTTAGCAGACGATTGACAATTTTTGGATTTTTTTTTAAACAAATCAATTACAAAAAAAAAAAACTAAAAATATGCACAAGTAGAAAATTTACAAGACTATAAGTGCAATTTTTTTAAGTATTTTTTTTTTTATAATTTTTTGCTTAAAAAATAATCCAAAAATTTTTAGACGTCGGCTGACTTCAGTATCATAAATTTTTTAGACGATCCTAAAATTAGCAGACGATTGACAATTTTCGGATTTTTTTTAAACAAATCAATTACAAAAAAAAAACACTAAAAATATGCACAAGTAGAAAATTTAAAAAACCATATGTGCAATTTTTTCAAATATTTTTTTTTTTATAATTTATCATTTTTAAAAAAATCAAAAAATTATTAAACGTCGGCTAACTTCAGTATCGTATTTTTGAGTGAATCAAAAAATTAAATTTTCCTTCTACTATCATGTTCTCACCAGGTCGCTAGTATGCGATCGAAAATTATTTGAAAAAAGAGATTTTTTTTTATTGTAAAGTAAAAGCTCTCGATTTATACAGTAGTTTTTTTTTTTTTTTTTTTTTTTTTTATAAAAGAAAAAAACTCCAGAAAAAAATTGGTTGACTATTTGTACTTAAATATTTTTTTTTTCAATTTCCTTAATTAACTCAATAAAACATAGAATTTAACATCAAGTAAATGAAGATAAACATTTTTATTTGCCGACAACATCAAACAGTTATTGACGAGTCGGAACATTTAAATAAAATGTTATTTATTGAAATAATAAAATAAATTGATATTCATCCCAGCAGAAATAATAAATTTAATTGATATTTTTAAAACAGCAGTAGCTGATTTTTTTCTTTTTTGTCATTTATTTATTTAATGAATACAAACAAAATTTCATCAGAATAAAAAAACTCAATGCAAATGTAAAATTTAATAACTATTTGTTGAGCTTCACGGATAGGATTAAATTTATCGTCCAATTTAAATCTTCCAATTAACCGAATTATTCTGATCAATGAGCGTAAATGCTTCTAAGTTGTATAATTCGCATACTTTAATGTTTAAACTTTTTAATCAAACGCTATCAACACATAAATAAATAAATATGCACATATATATTGTACAGAGGTTAATTGTCAAGGTTTATGGTTAATAATTTATTATTTTATTACCCATGCAATCCAACTAATAATTTTTTTAATCATTCATGTCAACATCGACCGACGATTTGTAAAGTAATTAGTGTCCTTTTAAGAGTATCGAGTTATTAAAACTTAAAATTGAACGTTATCTATACGATCCATTGTTGTGGTTAATAGAAAATAAAAAAGTGTTTATTGGGCAATAAGTTTGTGACCTATCACCGCACTTATTTAAATTATTTAATTGAAAAATACCGTAATTGATTCAGAAAATTTAATTATTGATGATCTGTTATATTTTTTCCAAAAAGTTTCGATAAATTAAATTGTAAGAAATTTGAACTGAAGCTTTACGTTTCTTGTAACCCCTAGAGGAAGTGTCTGACCGCGGGCAGCGCCAGGGCTAATGCGCGCCCTAGTGAGGGTCCAGCGCACTACCAAATTTGGATGGGAGTTACAGGCACCGAATTTGAACTTAAAAAAAATCTATATGAGCGTTTAATTAAATGCAATTAGGGAATGTTAAGACTGTTAAGAATAAAATAGATAATCAATCGATGTTTTAAAATAGGCCACGTTAGAAGAAGTCGATGAATTAAAGATCCAAGAGAATAAAAAAAATTTTAGATGACTATTATATTCACGTTCTACAAGATCTATAAGAGGGAAACGAGATAGTGCGTGAAAAACGAGGACATGTGAGAGATAAAAGTAATTTTTTTTGAGTCAGAACAAACGGAATTCAGATCAAGTACTTTGAGATGCTAAAATTTACCCCTGAAATGAATTCAATTTTTGAATCTAAAACAGCTTCTGGATAACTTTATTAATAGATTCACAAAGAAATACTTGATCTGGTTGTCGCGCTGATGAATTAACGGCTCGTTTTTATAGTTCGCGGTTCTCAGTTTTTGAACAAAATAATTAAATTGAGATAAATTAAAAAATTATACTGACGATATTAAAATATAATTTTTTAAATTTTTAATTTAAAGTTAAAGCGATTTATAATTGAAAAGTTTTGAGAACCCTGATAAGGGATCTAAATTTAAATGATAAAAATTTATTTTAGTAAGGAATATTAATTATTAATATTTTTTGATGATAAGTTTTATTTTATTTAAGTTATTATAGAGATTGACAATGTGATAAAATTTTTTTATTTCGCAGTTTAAATAAAATTGGCTAAGTGACAGTGAACTCGTTAGCACATGGAACTTTATCGCATCGTTTTACACCAATAAAAAACAATTGAACGGTAAAATTACAAAGGAACATCGATGTATTCAATTCACGTTAAAAATTATAGACTACGGCTGTCAAAAAATTTACCTGACAACGTCAATTGGTTCACCATTTCCATTTATTTAACGGAAATAAAAATAAATATTTAAAAATCCTCAAACCATAAAATATTTCTAGTTCGATATAATTTTTCACTCTGTTATTAAAAAAAAATCTATAGAAAACTCCCATAAATTTTAACGTTGTCACTAAATTTCTAACAGATTTGCTTTATTATTGAGTCCGAATTTGAATTTATTCGGACCAAAAACTAAGATTCTATGCATCAGATCTGCTAACTAACTATAGTACCCTTTCTATAATCGTCTGTTTTCAAAGCGGAAGTAACACAGGCTTCGTTTTTGATGTATCCAAAAATAATCCGCCGCAGAAAACTCAACCGCACATCAATTCGCTCATATTTATTTTAAATCACAAATCATACTCAAATCCCGAGTCAAAATATTAGACGTAAGTTGAACGTTCTTAACGTTTTGAACGTAATTTGAACGTTCTTAACGTTTTAAACGTAAATTGAACGTTTTGAAAGTAATTTGAACGATTTTTTTGTATTTTGGTTCATAAAAAAATTGGTAATTTTATGAGTTATGATTTTAGTTAAAACGTTAAGAACGTTCAATTTACGTCTAATATTTCGACTCGGTATTATTTTAATATAAACAGCCATTTAACAATAAGTATTGGCTCAAACAAGTAAAATCATTGGTTGGTCCGAGTGATAAAACGGTGGATTTGCAATTTGCTGAGTAGAGAATGGCATAAGGCCATAGCATTACGGTTCAGGTCTGTTCAATGAAACTTTTAATGGGAATACCAACAAAAGTTTCAGAGTTTGGAAAGCACTGGTAGCTGGTAGGTGTAAATGTGGGTACCCAATTGAACTCGAGTTCTGTGTGAAAGGGGACGTCGTCCTCTACTTCCCTCTCTCTCTCTCTCTCTCTTTACCACCCAGTACTCTCTTCAGTTTTCAAACGATTTTACAGACTCTCGAATGTACGCTAATTACAATAATTTCACCGTGACCAAAATTTACAACACTGCGTGTCACAAAAAATTAACTAGCGTTAATTTACTTCAGCGAAATTTAAAAATCAAAATTAAACTTTTGTTTCAAATAATTAAAGTAGTCAGTGGCAATAACTAATGACTAATATCAAATATATTATGTAGTATTCACCAGAGCTTTTTACATAATAACATTATATCAAACAGTGACTATTTACTTTTGGGAACATGACTGTATTTACTATAGAATAATGACGCTATTAATTAATATATTTACTCTTTGTGCTGTTATAATACACATTACGTACATTAAACATACGTTAATGTGTTCAATAGATGTGCGTTAATAATGTATTAATCCGAGCTACCGGTATCCTATTACAGGATAAAATTATTGAGCCTCTATACTCCAGCAATAAAATATCTAAAGCAATAACTGAATATTGTTTTAATAACGAAAAAAAAAAAAAAAAACCGGGTAAAGATTTTTACAGCAGTAGCTTTGCTACGGATAGCATCGGATATATTTCCCAATTAAATAGTCGCCTTGTTATAAAATAACCGTAAAAATTCATTTATCCACAGTTTATATATACTCTGCAGCGGCAGATTGTGATAATAGTGTTTGTGAGCGTAACCAAGACGTGAACGAAAAAAATTAAATAATAACATGGTTAAAAATGTTTTCACAAACACAAATTTACTCTATATATGAATGCGCTAACTGTTGTTTAAAGTTATATATAGACAATCGATTGTATTGTGAGAGTATTATTTAAACACCGAGCACTTTTTGGTTTATGGTTGATAGTTGATGGTTACTAGTGGCTAGATAGACGGTAATTACGTTGATGCAAACTCTAGATTCGATAGTTTCTCTCCATACATGAGCGAAAGTAAAGGTTTTAATTGCTATTGTATGTGGTTTTGAATTTCACTCTATTACTGATTGTAAATACGAATCCGAATGGTTTCGATTCTACAATTATTATTGTTCGGTGCACTTCTATCAATTTCGGAGCATGGTGAGTGAACAGATATTTCATTTTACTATGACTGATATTAATAGATGATATATATATTTGGTTTTTATTTTTTTAATTCAATAATAAGTGAATAAAATAGTTATGAATATTTTCTACGCAGTTTATTGCCTCGATGATTCGATGAATGCCCAGCTAATTTCATCGATAGCACCTTTATTGAATTCCATCGCTCAGTTAAGTGATAAAAATTCTATTGACAATAACGGAAGACGTTTTTTTGAGGACGGCGAATTTGACTTGAATGATTATGGAATGCAGTTATTTCCACAATCTGCTGCGGATGCTGATGATTTCAACAGCCAGTACAACGTCAATATTAACAAGAATCTTAATGGAAATTTGCCGTGGACTCAAGTAGGTTATTCATTTATTTGCCTAGCTGGATTCAATTTTTTTGTAAATTATTTTACAGCCGAAAATGAAGAACAAGTTTTTGAAAAAGTCGCGGGAAGATCGGTGGAGAGATCGCAAGTTCAAGGAGTTGAAGCGGAATCAAGATTTGCGTGACATGATGCAAAAAATTGTGCCTCGAAATTTTGACCAAGTTTGTGTTTTTTTTTATCGATTAATCAATTGATTCATGTACTGGTGGTTATTAATTCGAGTGTTTAATTCAGAGCGGAAGAAGAAATGGGGCACGGAAATGCCACGACAGCAGTGAAGAAGAATTCCCTCCAGCAGATGACTGTAACTGCAGCATCGGGGGTAAACTTTTACGGCAGATAAGATTTTTGAAATACCAGATTGACGTCTTGGAGAAGGAGGTGCTCGAAAATTACAATACAGACGAAGATACGTCTTGATGTTGAGTTTAAATAAATCAATACTTGGTACAAACTAAGATATACTTGTAACAAAATAAATAAAGGGAGCGAAAGAACCTAGACGTTCACGAAAATCGACAAGGCTTTGCGAAAGAGAAACCGTAATAGACCGGGGAATATCTTGTTCTATATTTTTTTTATTTTGGTTCACGACTTTACGTTCTTCTTGTTCTCCTCAGAAGCCAAGTTGGCTCGTAAACTAGAGCCGTGAATTGTGTAGCGAGCAGAAGAGGTGAAAAAAGAAGAGAATAAGTGGCGGGTGGTGTTGGAGCTCAAGCGCAAAACCGTAATATCATCTATTGGATCTCGCGCCACTCGCTCGTAAACTTAAGACCTACAGACGCCTGCTTGGAACCTCTACCCCGTCGTGACATTCCTCTTACTATTACTCCTTGCACCTATTCCTGCACTCCCTCGAGCATCTATGTCTACGTTCCCATTCTTTTTTCAGATTCTATTCCAACGAATTCACTAAATTTTCAGTTTTCAAATTTATTTTTCATATTGACAAACACTCCTACAAGATTGTGATTCATTCGCCTTGTAGACATAGAAATTTTACGAAAACATCGACTGTTACCGACTCCAGTACCAGCACTCCTGGTTTGAGTACCGTCGGTTCATGTTTAACACCCATCAGATGGCGATGAATGAGTAAACATTCATACTGCGTCCTATCCATTCAATCTAATAATTCCATAGCAAACCCAATCACACATATATATAAATATACAGACACATATACATTCATTTTATGCTGTTGATTCGTGACGCGAATTAATTGCTTTATGCACAAAATTATTGATCGAAATATATTGGAGCCGGAACGAGAGAAAAGTGAAAACAAAAATGAAAAATAAATAAATAACGATGATATTTGAGCGTTAAAACGAGATTTAAATCGCACGTTTGCCTGCTGATTGGAGAATTTAATTGGAGATGTACGAGCTTTGGGATAGTGATGAGCTATCGTTGCTATTGGTACTTTCCTTCCACACACAGCAATTTAACTTGTGCATTTATATCAGCCGAAATTGGAAGCAAATGGTAACAAGTAATCGAAAATACCTAAACATCTGCGGTGATGGTTTATGATCATAGAAATTAAAAGGACACGGTGGAAATTCTGAGCCGCGAATGATCAACGAAACTAAAACTCCCTATCTCTTACTGACAGTGGCTATAAAATACCATCACTGCCGGTGCTGTTGGAGTTGAGCCATGCTATGGAGTTCACAAACTCTCAATCTATCCTTCAACTTCGACACTCGGCAACTCCAGTTCCATTTATATCACATCTCAATCTCTAAATTAATTCAATCTGCTTTATATCTCATTCGCCGTAGCCTATCAGCTTGAAATGTATAATCTCTCAATTGAATTCCCTAGCAATTTGCTGTTACGAAATTGTAATATCACTTATTGATGGCGTTCCCTTATATCCCTCATACTCATAACAAAGTTACCGGCTGCACTTAAAACACTCAGATCATCAAAAAAGTATCTAATGAATAATCCATTAATGCTAATCTCGCCGCGCATTCAATCGCTCAGTAAAAAAAGCTCTAGACGTTTTTCAGAAGCTAATGTCAAGTGAAAATTACGCCTGCTAAAAACACCAGACATCTCACTTATTCTCTCGCTCAGCTTTAAAGATGCCATGGCAGAAATAGATCCGCGCACATGGGCAGCATATACTCGTAAATGTGTCTATGTACTTGAAGTTAATGCCTTTACTTTCTCTACAGCAACCCACTCTCTGCTACGATAAAACCGTCCTATTACGTGGCCCGCAGTTGTTAGTATTCAGTAGAACATGGATCAGAAATAAGTTTCTCAAAAACTCACCCACAAAACGTAACCGAGCAGACCCGTGATGACAGCTATCATAACACCATACGCAGTCGGTAATGCATCCGGTTCATTTTCTTGTCCCATTTTTATAAATAGCTGTTTTTTATGTCCCTCGTATATATAAATATATATTACACAACTGTCAATAAACCCACAAGACTATCGTCAATAACGCACACGTGCCACAACACTTGTATCGCGTATTAGTTTAATCAAATGTACTCGAATGCGGACCGATGAAATTTGATTGTCCTAGTCTATTGATGGATATGGAACCTCTATGCCCTGATATATATGTACATATGTATTTATATAGATATAGGTATAGATATAAATGTCATACACGATCAACCATGAGAACGAGGACGAGGATGAGGATGAGGATGAGGATTGCTGATTCTATCAACCTTTCCCTCTCTCTTGGTTTCGATTATAGCTCGGGAAATGTAACGACAACACAAGCCCTGAATGTTACTGGTTGACGCTTTGTCGACGACACACAACAATCCTGAGTGATCGTCGCTGACTCGTGGGTTGTCAGCTGAGGGTTATCGGGCTCGTCGATATGCGTGCGGATTTTAACGAAAATTTGCAATCCCGATGCTCAGCGCCGTATGATGGATCCAGCGATACCGCAAACAGATGATTGGACAATAGCTTCTGTATATAGATATATATTTATGTACGGATACTAGACTATGCCGTTGAACGAACAATTATCACAACTTTTATAAACTTACACGAGTTTTTTTTTTATTTTTACTTTTAATTATAAATTTAATTAACAAATGCAAGTAATACGCGAGTACGAGTATGTAATCAGTGCAATGGAATAACGGAGAATGTTACTAGTCTACTCGGGTAGAGTCTCTTGAGCTCTTGCCCTCCAATGCGCAATTGATTTTATAAATAGATTCATAAACTAGAAGAGGCGATATTCAAGTAAAATATAATAAACATTTCGTTGAAAATTTTTCCGCAGCAATTTATTTAGAATATTTTTATTTTATGAAATGAGATTGCGTTTATTTAATATTTTTTTTTTTTCGAGACAATCTAAATGGAGAGCGAAGAGTAGGTTAGTGGATAAGTTTAATAACCGAAAGCGCAGTAAAACAGATTTCCCCTGCGTTTTTATTTGCATCACGTGAGAATGGAAAAAAAGTTGGAAAACGAATTCGAGGGTCTGGTTAAACTTTGCGGATAGCGGTGAGTAGAGGACAGGTTGAAAGAGAAGGAAAAAACGTTAATTCTGAAATGTATGGTATATGTATGTTGTATGAAAGTAAGTTGGTTTGTGATAGTTGAGGGGTTGGATGCATAAAATGCAATTCGTTGGGTGTCAGGTTGACGCTGTCCTTGTTCTCTTCTCTCATCTCGAGTCAACTCAACTCATCTCATCTCATCTCATCTCGCTTGTTCATTCGACGATGCGACTGTTGCCAAATTTAATTGGATTTATCGATCGGTTTCTCAATTCTACGGGTGCTCGGTCGGGTGTGCGCTGCATAGTGGGCATTCGTTTGTATAAATGGAAAATAACTATCATCTGTGAAAATAGTTCACCATCGACAGCGTAATTTATTTCGTCTGTTTGTATTTATCTTATTGGTTAAACCAAAATGTTCGGGCGTATTCTTTATTTATTTTTAATTATTGGCAAACAAATATCGGTACTTTCAGTAACGATGATATTAAATATTTATGACGACTCGAAACAACTTGGACCGACTGTTTGGGTTTTGTCTAAAATTCATGAAAGAAAAATTGCGGTTGTAGGGCTCAGATGAATAGAAAATATAAAAAGGGATGACAGAGGTGTTGGAAGTGTAAGAGACGAGAGTGAAAGATGTGTTGCCAGGCGATAAATTTCATGGGAGACAAAATTTTTGGTGGAAGCAAAGGGATGTAAGGGACATGTCGGAACGTCGGTGTCGGTTCTAACATACGGCCTCGAGTTTAGTTTGGGGATGGAGAAGGCGAATGGTGACTGAAATTTCAGTATGATGAAGCACGTCGTAGGCTGATCACGTCTCTCCTGCTGTCGCATTTCTGGCACTTTGAAATTCGCGATCTGCCACCGTGTCTTTACACGTTACATTCGTCTTTCACTGAGATGACTCCGCACATATTTCTCTACATGTCATCAGGGAATATCCTCATGACAGAGTTATATGCATCATAAATATTTTTTTATCCCGACATCAATTTCAATACAAAATAAAGCAAGTCATTTCCATGATTTCTTCACACGATTTTTTTTATCGATTCACTTCACCTGATTTTCAAAAATTAATAACTAATTCAACATTCTAATTTACTAGTGCAAGTAAAAGTAGGCATCTATGTCTCGATGAACGGAAACTGCAAAATTATTTATCTCGAGAGTTAGGTCGCAATCTGCTTGATCTTCAGTAAAGTTCTACTTTATCATAAGATTTTACCCATCAACTATCAGTAAGACATGTCTCTATATTACCAACACGAGATACCTTATCAACAGTCGTTCAGAATCGATACTGTCTGTAGATAAGGTAGATATTTTATTCATTAGTAGCTGTAGGTAACGTAGGCATGGTGAAAATTCCAACAGTTCACAAATTAGAATAATTAAACATTTTTCGTGAAAAAAGTAATAAAGCAGTTGAGAAATAAATTAAACAAAATTATATATTCAAATGAATTAATAGAGTGAGAAAGTGCAAAAGAAACGATTTAAAAAATAAATGGCGTAATTACAAGCCGAGCTTGACGGAGGATAAAAATAGTACGCGAATGTAAATTTAAAATTGTAGAAGGCAATGTAATGAAAATAAAAAACATAAACATAAATAAATAACTGGGACCCTCTTACCTACATTGGCGCTTATATATGTATATTTATTTATAAATGTATGTGTATATGTATATAAATAGCAAATGAGAGTTAAAGTTCGCGGTTCGGTGAACGTGTGGAACACTGACGTACAGAAGGGCTTTAACCGTGCCCTAATTACTGGTAATTAGATTACAAGACACGCGGGAAGGTGGATTGTTGCATAAAAAGTAAAGATAGGATGATGTTTAAATATATGGGTTGCTTACCGCAGATGTTGTAGTTTGCACTCCCGGTACCTTGGCTCCGAGTCCGGCGAGTCCGCCGAGGCAGCGCTGCGCACAATCAGGATCATTGTCCTCGCAGATAGGACAGCCCACGGCAGCACCGCCGCGTTCTCTGAGCACATGAGTGCTGCTGTTGTGAGTCGTGTAGCCCTGATCGGAGCTCGCGTTAGAATTGGGTCTCGAGTCGTCCGAGCTGTCAAACGGCTTAATATTTTTGTTGTTCGCCCGGTGAATTATTCCGACGGGCTCCCAGATTTCACTTGTCGAGGATGTGTAGTAGTTGTTATCCTTGGTCTCACGACTACGTTCGTCCACAACCTTGCCCGCTCGTGCTACTGTCACCTCCTCCTTTGTCACCACGCTTGACTTTACACTCAACGACGTCTCCAATCGCACCGGAGCCCTTGTAAATTATTTATAGCTTTTGCTTATTACCATTTATGAGGTAGTAAAAAATAACCCCAACTCAAGTGCTCAAAGTTTGCACTTTTATAATTATAATTAAAGAAAAAAAAAAATATTTAAATAACAGACTAGGAAATAAAAGTGATTATTTTTTGCTACCTCAAAATTCCAGCCCTAACGAGGATCTGATTGAGCAGATCACAAGGCGGTATCTGACCGGTCAGCATCGCCTCGCGAATTGCGATGCCATCGGGACCCTCGAGTGCTATCGGCACGCCGTTTATCAGCAGCACTTCTTCTTCCTGCACAGATGACTTTTTCTCGCAGTCGACGACCTTTACCCCGGGTCCGAGAATCGATTCCACTGTCGACTGGATCTCATGGTCATCCATCTCTGTATAGGGTCAATTTTATTCAAATTAACCCACACTCAGCTCAGTTATTTTTTAAAATACACTCGTACGAATAAAATATCAGGAATGTGTCGCATTTTTATTACTTCCGCAGAAAACAGACAGTCGTTTTTTTAAAACAAATCAACAATTATTTTCTTGCCTCAGCAAGTGATTCATCGCGTCATCAAAAATTCAATAACAAAGAATATGTACAAAGAAAAAGAATAAAATATGTATATATGAGTACTCCAATTTCAAACAGAGATGTTAATATTGAGTTATTTTTATTCAATGTCGTGTCACAATAAATAATATAACAATACTCGAGCCATACAATAGAATGGAATATAGAAGCTCTTGGTTGTAAGAACATCAAGGCCCGGTTGTCTTGCGATGCTCACACCCACGAGCGAGCACGTGGGTGCCAAAATATATAAATCCTACAAATCGACATGCCGGTCAATGCAGCGGATATCAGAAGCATCAACAAACCCAAAGTTTATTTATTCCGACGTGAATTAACTCGGGCTTAATCGGTCCATCATCAAAATCCTACACCCTCTTTGTTCGGATGTTGATTTTTGAGTAAAAGGTTGAGTCCAATCAGAAGAGACGCGTATATGCACACTGGGAAAACATTAACACGCTCACAGAAATAAAATACGAAAACATTTGAGAGAAAGAATAACAGACAGTCGAGAATGAGGAATAAAAATATATAATTCTATATTGAAACATTAAACAAAACCGTATGAAGTCGAGTTAAGCTTTGAGACTCGAGAAACAAGCTTGTAAGACATGAATTTTATTTTATTATGCACACTGTGCGCTGAATCTTGTATTGGAAACGTCTGGTCCGACTATCGAGTTGTACTTATATTTTTATATACTCCCCTTACAACCTTATTTTTATTTATATATATTTTTCATCATTATTTCCGTCTGCGAACCTGACGGTATCATTCGAAAACTGGCTCTATATTTTTAGATTAAATAAGGGATCAGTCAAGAGATAAAGTGAGAATATCTTTTTCATAAAAAAAAGGAAATTGTATATATATATGTGTTATGACATATCTTTCACGATCTGTTATGTTTGTATACTATACTAAATGCTAAATGACAAGTGTCAAAATATAAATTAGGCTATTAATTACTTGAGATGTTATTACGATCAATTAAGATGCGGTATCAAGATCGAGATCTCGAGTAAGGCCAAGGTTAGGACATTAATTAAAACTAGTGTACTTTTTTTAACTTTGGTATGCAAATGTGCTGGAGTCCCCGAGGACCGATTTCATGGACGAGATAATTCGATCGCGTGTGTGCCATATTTAGAGCCGTAGATCTCGTGAGAATCAAGCGCTAGTGTATTCTATTTAGATAGGAGACGCGGGGACAGGGATGACGCGAAAACTGAGGTAAGCTCATGCAGCCGGGCCCTTTCATGTAAAATTAATTGTCTGTGTCCTTAATTGAAGAGCAGGTGTTTGCGGATATTCCCTGTCGCAATAGACGACGTAAAAATAATAACGCGTTATACATATTTTACACCGAATAATTTCGTTTTCAGCTGCTGCCTGGTGTTTTATCTGTTTGCATGTTTTCGCTTTTTTGAAATTTACTTAAAGGTGTCAGTATTCAAATACTTTTTTTTTTATTTATCATATTTTTGAAATAAATTTTATGACGCGAGAGAAATGGCGGCCTTATAATTATTTTCGAAATGACTTTTAATTTTTCGAGGCAACTTCAATTTGGCCGAAAATATAAAAAAATGATTTTGGTAAAAATTAAAAACTTTATTTAAATTAAAATTAATTTTTACCAAAAAAAAATATTGTAATTACAAACCAGAATAATTTCCTTGAATAATTAAATTTCATAACTATGAATTTAAATTATGGAAACACGTTATGAGTAATTAAAACGTCTACATAATTTATAATGTATAGAAGCGGTAATTTCAAAATACAAAATTCAAATCATGAAGTTAATTAATATAATAATAAAAGTTATTTAATTTAAATGAGCATATCAACGAGCATTAAAATGTAATAAAGCCGCATTAAAGACGACATAAATTTCTTGTATTTGAACAGCGGTTCAAATTATATTAATTATAATATCACTTGACTGCAAAACGTAAAACTACCTGATAAAATTTAATTACATTTATTTCTAATGAGCAATGAGCAAAATTAATTTTACCAGCGACCTCAAGATATGAGAAATAAAAATGAAATAACTGCTGTTTGAAAAAAAAAGAAAACCTCGAAAAAGACATAAAAATATAAATAAAAGTTGTGTTAATTTTCATTACGTCAATTTCACTTTACAATGCAAATGGTTTAGCCTTCATTGCGTTTTACATCTTGCCAGTGTCGAGTATCACTTATGAATTTTTAATGCCGCTCACCACATCAAACATCACCCTATTACACTTAATATTTATTTACTCAGCTTAAATTTTACATTTTTTTATTACTATTCAAAAGTATATACTATTTTTATTGCTAATAAAAATTTCAATTTATAACATGTAAATTTATGTGGGTATTTATTTTTATTGAGTACTAAATACTGATAAATAAGAAATGAAACCGTAAACTCGTAGCCTCAATATTATGTAAATAAATCGTAAAAAGTTTCAGAGAGCCCTAGAGGAACAAAGTTAACTCGTTGTTCGTTACTCATATCCTAAATTGTGGGGGAATATGGATGATGTATGCACTCGTTTACTCGACCAAGCACCGCGATAAATACCCTTTCCCTTGTATACAAGTTTACAACGAGAGTTATTGCACCAGGTATACTTTTGCTCTCAAAGTACGTGTATACATCTGTCGATACATATATGCACACAAATATGAATATCGATATAGATATGCTACCGCTGTATGAAGTGGATGCACGATTGCCTCAATAACTTGATATTTTTCGCTATTTCAACGTTCAGTTGTTTAACAATTGCCGTTTTCACTCTAGTTCTAGTATTTCATATTTTTCAAATTTAAGTGCCAATTTAGTGACAAAAAAAAAATACTGAATCTGTTTGGATGCTCAATTCCGAAATTCAATAATAGCAGAGTTTTTTGGTGTATTTTTACTTTTTATGACTTGAACATTGTCTCACTTTTTTAGTTTTTTTTTAATTTACGTTTTTTGTTAAAAAAAAAAAAAAAAAGTATTTCCAGACCTAGTGTAAGTTCAATTTAATCAGATGAATTTCGCACAAAAATAAAAATTGACATCAAGTGATTGGTAAATTTTATTTCTTGAAAAAAGTTCAAAATTTGCCGCTTTATTTCAAAATTCCGAAACTCAAACGCTTACAAGTCAAAATAGATGACGTCACTTCTGCATATTGACTCGATGAAAAATTTTGTTTGATCTCAAATGTCAAGTTCTAATAGAATCGATAATCAAAACCGACCCAGTATCAGTTTTCGGGCTCGATGTTAATTTTACAAATAAATAAATGACTAAGAAACTAAAACTATAACAATGAATGTTATAAATTGTCCCACATATTCGCAGCTCTGGTTTAGCTTTTACTTGTGCTGCAACTACTCAACCGCTTTATAGTCACTGGAAGTAAAAGAGGGTGTAAAGTACCACGAGATGAAAGGGTGCAGACTGCAAGTCCTGGCAACACCCTTACTTTGAGACTCAAGCTGAGTGCACTCAAAAGTACTCAGAGAGAATAGAAGCACAATGACCTCATTCGTTGTGCGGTAACCCAAGATTTAATTTTTCATCGATAGTCTTGATACCGTAGCACATTTTACACTAAATTTCCATTAAATCCGTGTAATTAGTCCACAATACTGCATTAAGTAATAAATAATTATTCTTACAACATTTTATTCCCAACATTACCGCACAAGCTTGCATTTTCAGCCCCATTAAAGTTTAAAAAGTTTATCCATGCCGACATCCCTTTTCAGTTACACGCTAACCCGCGTCAGAAACACATGACGTTCCTTCAGAACTTAGACCCAACACGTTTAAACAATCCTCCCTTAAGATAAATCTACAAAATATAACTTCAGTTAAACACGGTATTTAACTCAATTTTACGCGTGCGATTATTAAAATTATAATTTTATAAATGAATTCCCTACAAAAAGAGGAAAAAAAAAATAAAGATATTTATCAAACCCGTGAAAGTACAATGCAGCTGTTGTGCCTTAATACGGCGGCGCGGTGACGCGAATAATTGGCACAAATACATAAAGATAACCAGCACAGCATAAAAACAACAACAAAAAGAGCTCAGCTGATGCAGCTTAAACGAATTAATCTAAGCGTCCTACAGCCGACTCACCACTGGTCAGACTTAATATAAATGTGTGTGTGTTTTTGTGTGTGTAATAAAGCTAAACTAAACCGCTCATCGCAAATTCGAAAGTTGGATTTTCTTTATTTATAAAACTTTCTCTTTGCCTTCGAGGCCCATCAGACTTTGCGTCGGCTCTATTTCCAAAACAAACAAACAAAGGAACGTTTGTATCGCGAGTACGATTAATCGGCGCTAAATCGCTTAATCTTCGATATCTCGAGAAATGAGGATAAGTGTAATTTTAAAAAGCGTTATATTATCATTTATTATTTATGATAAATATATAGATATATAGATATCTAATAGCTGTTAAAAATATGACCGATCCCATGTTGACCGGAAGTGGGTCCGGCTTCGCTTCACGGTCCACTCGATCGGTTCAAATCGCGCTGGCATCAACATCTGAATCTTATCGATGTTTTGTTTCGCATTTATGAAAATATATATGTTCATATATTTTTTTTCATTGTTATGAATTTATATGGAAATTAATAATCAGCGGAAAGCGAGATATGAATTTAAGAATGAAAGTGGAAAGTGTAAAAAATAAAATTTTAAGTTATGGTTTTATATATATATAGAGTAGTATATAGAAGTATGGACTAAGATTAGGTAATAAAAGTTTAACGATGTGCGCTATTTGCACACGAGCTAAAACTCTCGATGAGTATTCAGATTGCGAAAATTTTAAAATACAGGAAGTGAGGGCATTTGTTAAAACACTCATTGCGATAAATACATATATGTCTCATATATAAATATGAATTTATGTATAGATTTATCTGTGTGTTTACGATTATAATAATGCAGTATAAGTCCCAGAGCGCATGTCGCACGTGACTGACTTTAAGTTTACTATAACATTTACGGTTATATATTATCTCCTACGAACTATATACGTCTGAGTTCATTATATATTTAGTATGACGCTGTATATATTATTAACTATAATATTATCTGACGATGATGAAAAATAAAGACGCTGATGGATAACCGCAAATCCGTTAGCTGTGGATTTTATTCTCAGTACATCATGTTTACCGCAATTCCTAATTTAAACATAATAGCCGTTACTTGTCTGTAAGCTCTATTTAATGACTTTTTTTATTTTCACGAGAGAAAACCAGAAAAAAAATTTATAAACTAGTTTATTTTTTAGTTAATATTCTACGGTAGCAAACAATGAATGGGTCGTAAAAAATTTTAGATAAGAATTTATAAGGGTATTTTATGAAAATAGTTTATCGTGTGTGGTCAAGAGTCGTGGGAAAGGGAATAAGTTTAAACTTTTTTTCGCGCTCTATATATGTTTAAGTTTAAGAAGACCAAAATAAGTCGTAAGGGAAAACGCGATAGAATTTTTTAAATGTATCTGAACATCGGAACGTTTTTCGTGCAACGAAAATTAAATAAATTTATGTAATTCGACTTAAGGGATAATTAGGGATGGCCTGCAATTTTCAGCTGACGTCCGAAATATTTTAGAAATCTGTATCCAGTAGATTTTTTACTTTGCATTTCGCTTTTTTGATTTCGCGCCAAAACAAAACGTTCTGATGTTCAGGTGCATTTTTTTAGTGAAAAATTTAAAAATCTAGAAAAGTCACTAGAAAAATTTTTAGTCGAATAAAAATTTGAATTTTTTTTTTTAATAAAAAATGAATTTCTAATAAGTCATAAAAAAATATATAGACTGAGTACGCAGTTCTTATAATAATATACATTGAAATAAATATATAAACGTAATAGAATTTCGTCGAAAATTGTGAAGATGGTTATATATATATATATTTATGTCGTTTAGTTGTGAGTCTGGTGCACTCTTAACTTTGATGTGGCTTCACTCAACTCGACTTGCTCTTTACTTGGACCGCGAGAAGCAAAACGCCCGCGGCCTGTTTTTCCAGACATGGCGAGACGTGTCCAACAGTTTCTTATTAAACTGCAGCCATTAGACGCAATTGTAACGGTAACGATCTTTGTACGTGAGCACGCGGTTATACTACTGTTATCGATTAATTCTACGATCGATTTGTTTTTATTTCCCTTTCCTATTTCCTTTTAGCTTTTTATATTAATACTCTAGATTTTATATTCCCTTCGTGGGGATTGTGTTTTTTTATCGATAATTAAATTGAATTTTTTTCTACATAAACTTGATGGAAAAATATTTTTAATAGTTACTTTTTTTTTTCTTTATTGAAACAATTGGTTCGATTAAATTAATTTATCGACAAAAAATATATAAGTCATAATGAAAAATAAATAGTCCTGTTATCCCAAAGTAAATAAGAGATTGTGTTTTATAAATAAATGTATAAAAAAAAATCGTAGAAATCTCGATGTGGGCGATCTCCGAGTCTTATAAACATTGAATCCGTGACTCTGCCGTTGGCCTACATAACGTTTGGCTCTTGTTGTTACATTACATGTCCTCAGGCGTCACTTATTTGTAGTACAATGGGAAATAAAACCGATGGGAATATAAATCAACCAGGACACTGATATCAAAGCTTAGAATCCGCGATGTTTCTTTACGTACTGTCACCTCTAATTACGTATTTCAAATTCATACTTTATCTCGTGATCTGAGTACTAGTATTTTTTAGTAATGAATCATTAAATCAAATTTATTCACTCTAGTCTATGTGTGCCTACGCGAGCAAAATTCTCTCATTGGCCATCTCGCGGAAAAAGTGAGAAACTTCTATCAGCTTTTCTCCTCCTACCGAACTCACAATTGCTCTCATCATCACAATATTTCTCATATAATTCTATTACGTCATTTGATTTGAACCATGTATTGAATAGCGAACATAAATATTATGATATTCTTGTATATTTATTTAAATAGACATTGTGTAAGTTGTGTAATTGGTCATTAGTCATTGGTCATTATATTTTTCTCAAGTCTGTCACTATTCGCATAATAAATTATTGTCTTGATTTTAAATTCAAAAGTTTTTGATTAAAAAATTTTAGGCTCCATTTTGCCGCCCTAGACTTAATTTGGTTTTTTTTTTAGACAAGATATATTTATTTATTTGTATATATGTATATATGATTCGAAGTAAAATTAATCGAGATCGATCGGTCGATGACGTGGCCTTGAATAGAAGTGATATGTGATGTGTGATGGCAGTATATAGAGGAATATATTTAAAAAGAGTATAGAGTAGTCTGTCGATCGTTTGTCGCATCGCCAATAGCTCTGTCTAGACAGTGGTATGCTACATAAATGAGAAAGAGAAACCAAATAAACTATCTGAAAATAAATAGCGATGAATAAGGACAGAACAAGCGCACGCGAGACAGTTTTTTATTTTAGTTAAACATCAGCTCGTCTCGTGCTATAGCAACTAGTGTTGGGTTTGGTGTAGAGACCAGAAGTAACATCGAGCTAAAGTCCACTCCACGATGACAAATAAGGCCAGAAATGAAGGAGCCCAAGTATAAAAGAACTTGAGGATGAATAAACTCAAAATAAAAGAAAAAAAACTTATTTCACAAACATGGAACATAAAACGTGAAGCTTTTTTTAGTCAACACTATTGCAATCCAGTCTTTTGAAAATTTATAGAAAGACCTGTAGTACAACATCTTCAAAATGACTTGATGATTATCGCGATGCTCTCACGTTGATAAAAATTTTTCATAAAAATAAAACTTATTTTTTTCTTATTTCAATTGTTGTCAAGTGTGAGTTCATAAATATACATATATATGTCAAGGTAAACAAGAATTTGAAATAAATAAATAAATTAGTATAGTCGACCAGGTTAATTTTGGCCTGTCACCGTATATATTTCCGCGGAAAAAAATATTTTTTTTGGGCATGACTTAAGTAATTTTTTTATCATACACGCAATTAACAGACGATAAATTTTATGTCAAATACAAAACTTCAATTATTTTGAATGTCAAATTTTCGTTCAGAGTCAAAGTTATTCATATTTTTTTGAAACCATATATATGAATTCAAAATTTGAAATCTGGAGGTTCTATTATTAATTGAAACATATAAATGTATATGACAAGGTTATGGACAATTAGAATTTGAGATGTCGGGATACAATAAGAGGATTAGAAACAATGGGAGCAATGAAATCGATTCATTGAATTCAAGTAAAGGCAAAGAGGGTCGCGGTTAGGTTAAGAGATTTCAAGAGTATCAACTCGGTGGTAATTGTACTGCTGTATACAATCCGCTCTGTGCGGTTGTTCTAACAATCTAAGCCGATGTATATTGGTACTTACGAGCACTTTGGGTTCAGTTAAACGGCTCAGTTACTACCGCAATAATGTCCAACATCGTACTAAAATCGGCAAGCGCCGATTATACAATCAAATTGCTAAGCAAATAGTTTTGGGATATTGGATAGAATAATAAAATATTTATATATAACGCTTTATTGTAATCGGCGAAGGAAAGAACCTGATGTACATTAAATCACGACAAATCTGATACGATACTTTTATAGGTGGGATCAAACAACGTTGAAAGCGCCACAGGTTTTATAAGTAAACATGTGTGTAAAACTTTACGTGATACGTTTACCAGGTGCTCTGAAGGATCAATATAATCTCACTTGTTATGCTACAATGTATTTTAAGATATTAAATTTACTGTCATCAGTTTACCTTCAATCGATAAATAAATATCTACTTTTTTTTGTAAATTAATCTCTGGAAGCCTTAAAGTATTCGTGGTATGCAATTTTTTTTTATATATAGAATAAAAAAATGATCATTACACACTAAAGAAAAATTTCTTTGGCAAAAAACTGATTACACGTTTATATAGAACGTACTTTGAACTTTTTATAAAGATACTTAGAGTTTCCGTATGATCGTTACTTTATAAGTTATTAAATGTCAAAGTGAAAGAAAATTTTTTTTTTTCTTTTCAAGTCGATAGTTTGCTGGGAATGTAATGATCTTACTAATATTCTCAGCAATTTAAATTTTAGAGGAAAGATCAAATTAAAGGTATTCATTCACAAATTTAACGTAATTTTTTTTTTTGAATTGATAAAACTTTTTAAAAGTAAAAAAAAATGAATATTTCTATGTACCTGAAGATCGGAACATTTTTCACGCAAAGAAAATTAAAAGAATTTATGTAATTTGAATCTAAAAGTGACTTAAGGGGTAATTGGGGTGGCCTGCAATTATCGACTGACGTGCGAAACATTTCAGAAATCTAGATCCCGTAGATTTTCAGTTTTCATTTCGTTTTTTTATTTTCGTTCCACGAAAAATGTTCCGATTTTCAAGTAGGGTAGAAGTACCATTTGTGACCACTGCTCCATTTTTGGACATTTAATACTTTGTTTTAATTAATGAAAAAGTATGAAATGAAACTTCCATTTTAATAGTGGGATAAAAGTATCTTTGAACATATTTTTAAAAATAAATTATATCATTGTGTATTTTACATATTATTTTATTTAAATTTTTCAAGTGTCCAAAACTGGCACTAAAGTGACCAAAAACGGTACCTCTACCCTACATATAGGGGAGGGAGGGGCAAAAGAGGATACTTAAGGAAATACCAAGTTTTCGAGGACTCAAATACGCTAAATCTTTTTTTTTTTTTAATGATATTCAAAGTACATAGAAGAAATTTTCAGTTACCGTTGAAAAAAAAAATTTTTCATTTCTGCGGGCAAAGTGGGGTACCCCCTAAAAAAGGTAAAAAAACAAATTTCTGGATTTTAAACGAATTTAATTAAGTTGAATTTTTTTGTAAGTAATTTACATGAAAAAAAATTATATTTTACATGTTTATTGGATACAAAAAAAGAAACAAAATTTTTAATAGTTTTTATTATAAAACAAACGTCATTAATATTTTTCAACTGACAATTGATTTTTGAAAAAGTTTACCAAAAGAAATTCAAAGTAACGCTTAATTATATTTACAGAAGTGATTTTGGAATGTTTAAAAACCATTTAAAATATAAAATTTTTTTTTATCAAATTTTCGGGGTACTCCGTTTTGCCTGCCCCCCCCCCCTTCCCCTATTTCTGCGTTTTTTAAAATAGTTTTTTATAAATGTAATTAAAAAAAAAATTAAGGTCAAAGATTGAAACCTATTAACGAAAATTTTTGATCTTTCAATTTCAGTACAAACTGTGATTTTTTATACCAAATACTCGTCAATATTAATTGTTATTATGAAAATATATTGATTTCAAATAATATAGGGTATAATTGTATTCAAATTAAATTCAAGCATTAAAACACACCAAGCATTAAATGGAATTAAACATTACGCAGATAATGAAGCCGGGGTGTTGTATTGACCGACAGCTGTACGCGCATAAACTAATTCTCAACTAAAGTTACAACAGTACACATTGCCGGCAGTCTGTTTTTTAAAATAATATATTACACATCGAAATATATTGCTAGGACCGAGCATGGCTAAAACTGCTAATTGGCTCGTTAATAATTGATCGTGCCCCATGTACCGGAATTTGAATTCAACTGATTAGGTGTTAATTAATCATTCATATATTCACTGAATACCAATCGCACTTACACATCCACTCGAGCCAAAAATCACACACATCTAATATCCTTTCATACATATAATTATCCCCAGCGAATTAAACGTTTGTTAATTCTATATACATTTGTTTATTTCGCAATATAAATTTAATCGTATTTTAATATATTCCTATTTCGCTAAAGACGTTATAGAGATTTAAATATCACAGTCGGTTTTTATTTAATATTATTAAAAAATATATATTATGTATAACCGCAAAAGTGTCTAGCGCACACGTGAAATTTTTTTTTTTTTTACTGAAACAGCTGCTGGCTTACAAAATATATATTCCTCATATCGTTTACATTTACCATACGGTTTTCTAACTACTATATATATATATATATATATATATATATATATATATATATATATATATATATATATATATATATTTGTTTGACATCATTTCCGTAACATTGTAACTCCGTACTCTGCATATAAAATTTACTCGTAACAAAATTAATTAAAAATCTTTCAACGACTTCTATGTACAAATAAACTGAAATTCAAATTAATTTTAATTAAAGAACAAAAAAATAATAAATAACTTGAAGGCTAAAAAAATAAAAATAATAAATAAACTATAAAGTGATGAGAAGACAAATTCGTTGGTGACATAACTAAAGTGTAATCACGTCGATTGAACTAATTTTCCTCGACGACCTCCAAGAATATACTCACTACACACATTACATACATCACTTACTCACTTACTCACTCACTCGCTCCTAATATAATGTCTTATCTCGTCTTCCGTACCGTAACTCCTTCACCAAGCTGTCGACATGACGCCTTGGGCTCGAGTTAATTGCGCATTTTCGAGATCACAAGATTAAAGGCTATGCGCATCACATTTAACAAGATTCACTTTGAGTTAAGAAATTTAAGAAACAAACAATTAAAGTCTTTTGTGCCATCAAAGCTTCAAATAAAACATAATTACGAGTTTTTGATAGCGCAAATAAAATTTTTGAAGAAGAAAAAAATCAGAAAAGAGTCTGGAATGGATTTTAAAATTGCATAGAGTGAAATAATTTATTGGATGGCCGTAGGGTTTTCTGGGTGTAAATAAAACGAGAGCTTGGTCGGAACTTGTTTTAATACAATGTGTGTTAATATCAGAGTGGTATGGAGAGTGGTATTATATTATAGAGCCGATCCGTCTGTAGGAATGAGTTATGTAGATCTCCCAGTGGATTTCCCCCACATGTTATGTTCAAACTACAGCGCACAGGCCTTTGGAACGATTTCGACATAACTCGTTTGGTTCCGATACCGACAATCTCCGACTGCATCAGCTGTAGACCAATCAGAGCCTAAGGGGTTGTAATCTGTTGTAGCCTTGACATTTAAAATTGAATCGTGAGAAATGATCTTTTATGTATGTAATGATGCTGGAATGGAGTGTAGCTGAGGCACTTGCTACTGATACATACTCACTGATTTCCATCAATCAAATCCTATATGATTGTGGGATTTTGTTTGATTGGATTGTCTGAGTGTAGATGTGTAGCTTTTACTCGCGTTGTATTAATGATATTATTCGTATTTGTATCGCTATTACAACACGCTACGGTTCGGTGATCGCGCCGAAGGTCTGGCCCTTGAACTGTTTCTGTTTCTCCATGGTGATTCACACTTTATTTAACTCATCATTAAATCTCGTCACATACTCTTTCACTACGCACGTACACTTTATTTCAATGCTGCTATTGTTTACATCAATCTCAGTGTACATTATTTACAAAAAGTTTTTTCAATGGGAGTTAATTAGAAACTTTGAATATTTTCGGTGAAAGTTTACGTTAAAAAATCAATTTTAAATAAAAATTAAATTATCAAATCTAAAATTTTGACCCGAGTCGAAATATTAGACGTAAGTTGAACGTTCTTAACGTTTTGAACGTAATTTGAACGTTCTTAACGTTTTAAACGTAAATTGAACGTACATATGTATATATGATATACATATGTACGTTCAATTTATTCATATATAGTGTTAAAGATAGAAGTATGAAACTGAAAAAAATTTTTTTTAAAAATACGAATTCTTTATTTAAGAGCCAGAAAAGCGGACGACAAAATTTTAGGGAATTGACGTGATTATAATCCAGGAGTACAAAATCGATGAAAAAAATTTTTTGGTATATGCTTATGTTTTCTTATTGGAAGTATAAATGAGTTTTAGTTTTATGATAAATATGTTTCCAATTTATGATACTCCGATCTACGTTCAAAACGTTAAAAACGTTCAATTTACGCCTAATATTTCGACTCGGGGAGTCAAAAAATTTACTAGTTTTTGTGCCGGTACAGAAAATAAATTTTTGGTTTGTTTCAAATATTTAGAGAAAATTTTCAGTGCAGAGGTCAAAGGATTGTCTATTAAAAAAATTTCCAGCCTCATATAAATTTCACATTTTAAAATCAATGAATGAATTTTACCCTTTTTCTACATTTTTAATTTAACACCCGTTTCCCGTAGCTATTTCCTAATTGGTTTTTCCACATGTCACACGTCTTGATGAACAATAGATAGAGCCAGACAGTATAGGAACATACAAAATAGAGTACGGGAGGATTGGTATCGACAGCCGAAAGTGCATGCACAGTACACACAAGATTGTACGTCTGTCTAGATTCGATTCTATTGGCACAATCCTAACTCGCAGAAATTTCGACGTCTACGACAGCATTCATCCCTTATTCTCGGGTGCTCGGGTGATTCACTCAAGCACAAGACCGCCATTCACCGATACTTCCAGACCTTCCAGACACATAAAACCTATACATCCACATCCACAAGTTTTCATCAAAATGTAGTCATATAGTTTTAGTCTTAGTCATATATTTCGTATTTAGAGTGTCTTAGTATGTAAAAGGACGTATTTTGTGGTCCCATACTATCGCGAAAGCTCAGAGCACATCTACATGTGTATATAAATGTATATAGTATATATATGTATATATTTGAACCGTCGTAGTAAAGCAAGAGCAACCAAGATTGAATAGTACTACTCTCCTACAATCCCTAAGGGCTAAAGGGCCAAGCTCTTCAGTCAACAAGATTCAACGTGAAAGCTTCTGTGTTATACATATATATATGTATATATATTCAAGACGCCATTTTTATCACTCTAGGCTATTGAAAACTACTGGGATTTATAATAGAGTGTAAAAAAAAATCAACGTATACTTATACCAGTATAAATGTAGAAGTAGTGGGAGAAAGTAAAAAAGTTTTGAAAAGTACAGGCGATTATAATGAAGCTGCAATAATACCGAGTGGAAAAAAATCTGAATCTAGCAGCGATTGTCATTTTACTCTATTCAAGAATAAAAAATAAAACGAGTGATTATAGTAATTAAAAAAAAAGAATTTAAAAATACCCGGCAGCTCTATTGTAAAAACTCATACTTTTTTTTATTTAACAAGCAACAAGTTGGCACGAGCTGAACTTTAGATAAATTATAAAATATTATTTACTCGTGTGTGAAACGAAAACGGCCAATTTCTAGTTCACTTTTTTTGTTAATTAATATTTAAATTTTTTTTTTTTTTTATGATAATAATCGCGAATGTCCAAGTCTCGACTGTAATAAAAGTTGGAAAATATATAGAAAATAAGTAAAGAGTAAAAATAAATATAAGTTTGTGTGCAGACCGCACGAGCAACACAATCTCGAGTAAAAATTGTACGAGCTTCCAGGCCTGGAAATTTAAATTCCCAGCTTGTGCATTACAATACACCCTCAGTGTGCATACTTTTGTACTCAACTCTACTTTATTTTACTCTTTTTCATCTTTTTTTAAAGCATTCACAAATTTTTAAATTAACATTGTATTCAAGTATTCAAATCCGTTGAATTTAAACCATGAATTTATTTTTCCAAGCGTTAAATTTACTTTCATTGTAACAAAAAATATAAAATTAATTACATTCTATTGAAAATGGCCGTTTTATTTTCGTTTGTTCGTCTGTATTAATTTCACCACTGACCCGAACAATAATTAATAACAGCAACAAATATATATAATATAATATAACATATCTAACGACAATTTAAAATTGCAGTATTTCGTTACGCTCAATTATCCCGCAATGGCGCTAATTGTAATTCACAGCAATTCTTTCTCTCCGAACAATGCACTCGTGCTCTCATCGCTGAGCAAAAAAAAAACGATTCTAACAAGTCATCTGCGCGTTTACTGTGCATGTACATTAACATCTACCCCGCCGTAAAAGTACAAGTAATATATAATGTATGTAAAAATAAAAATTCAAAGGTTTTTTAGAGTCACAAGTCCCTCACTCACGTACTCAGGCTGGGATCTATTATGTATACCGTGTAATCAAATGTAAGAGTTGTAATATATGATACATGGACAAAAAAAAAAATATAAAAAACCTCAGGAATGAAGTAAAGGTATACGAAGGAGGGAAGGAACGAGGTGCTAGGTCATGGTCTAACTACTGGGTTGTGATTGAATCTCCGGAAGCAGAGTGTGCCCTCACATGGCCTAACATAAGTGAACATGGGCTTCTAATGCGACATTACATTGCTTTGCAAGTACACTCTTGACTCGTAATTCTTTTACATACTTGTGCATATTATATTAACAAAACATAATGACCGCAGTGAGATTTCTCTCGAGTATCAACATCACCATAAATTTAAATTTCCATCACGTCAGTCATGTGAAAATATTTTAATTTATACTACAATTATTATTTAATGACAGAGAAAACCCGGCGAAATTACATGGAAATTAACCTTTTCCCGAGTCGAAATTTAGAGCCCATTTAGAACCTTCTAAAGTCGGACCTATTTCGGACTTGGAGGCTCTAAATAGAGTCTGTTTCTATGTTAAATTAGGTCCGATTTTGGTCCCTGAGGTGCTACAAATTTCCGTTTTCGGCACTTGCGGGCTCAATCTAGGACCTGATGAAAATTAAATTAGGTCCGATTTAGGGCCTGTGCGCCCTGGTTTATTGTAATGATAATAATATTAATAATAATCATCATAAATTATTTAATTATAATGAATCCAAATTTATTACGGGACTAATATTGTCGGACTTGAAGGCTCAAAATCGGACTTCTCAGTGAATGTTAGGACCTCCAGGTTCAAAGTCGGTGCTACAGGACTACAGGGCTCTAAATCGGATCTATTTAGGGCTAGAGGGACCTATATAAGCTCTAAATTTCGACTCGGGTTGATTTTTGGGAAAAACGGGTCACTTTTAAAAAAATATTTTTGTATTTTTAATAAAATTTCAAAATTTGATCTGCAATAAAATTAGAAAAAAAGCGCGAAAAAATTTTTAGGTGGCCCATTTTACCCGGCATCTCTCCGCACCAAATATTTGAATGCTGACTAACAATAAAAAAATATTTACAATAAATTTTTATGCTGATAGAATTTCGAGTGATTAAAAATAATTTATTACAGTAAAAAAAAAGTAATAATCATAAAAGTAAATATATATTAACTCAGCAATAAATATTATTTATAAAATGCCGCAATAAAACTCTCAATCGACAAGAGAGCCGGATTTAAGACGTCTATAAACAACTTAACAAATAGTCTGGTAAACAAAAAAAAAAAAAAATTATTACTAAAGCCACATGTTGACGGTTATTGCGTTAAACGTGATAAGTTTGTGTAATAAAACCTGTGAAGCTCACTATTCCTAACACCCGAAATTCCTGACTAGAAATACGTTGCATAGTATTCATGCCAGTCTCGTCTATTCTCGTAAATACATTATACTAGTAGTCAAGTGTAGTCTACGGTATTTCGCGCCTCTGCATTCTATTCTATCACTTAGTAAAAGACGTGTGTCTGTTAAAAAAAAATCACCACGTGCGCAACACTTTTACTTTTAATGAATTGCTCATTTAAATTTTTTTAAAAATAATTTTAATTTAATTTTAGATCGATTCAAAAGATCGATATTTTACTCTGCGTTGCATATCCGTAAGTCATTTAATTACGTATATATATATATACATTTCTATATATACGGTCGAATAAATATACTTGTACATAAATTATGAGCAAGAGACATCGGGATGTGGGGGAGGGTGTCGACGAGAGGAGAGACAGCAGATGATAGCAATAATAATAATCTTCCTGTCCTGTGCTTTGCTGTTGTGTTTACATATGTGTGCATGTGTGCGTGTCCATGTGCGTGTATATGTTAGTAGATAAGATGAGAGTGAAGATGGTACACGTTAGCAGACAGATCAACGAGCTTACGCTACATTTGTTGGTTGGATTATCCAATCGTCCATGAGATAAATATATAATTATAATAATATGTACATCGCTAAGATGTTTGGCGGTGAATAATGACGACTGTGCCTTGAATATATGACACGAGGTTAAATACTATTTTTTATCCTTCATTTGATCATCATCTATCTGCATTTTAAATATGCATCAATGCTTCTATTGTCGATTTATTCAAATAAATAAATTATTTACTCTTCTGACGCTTGTTTTATCAACTTTATCCTCAAGATTTATTCTCATAAAGTTTTCCTGCCAAGCTGAGAAAATGTAAATTATTTATCGTAAACTTTTATTACACCTGGGATTATAACAAATTTTTCACAATATTTCTTATGCTTTCGTGCACTCGCTGGAAAATATATAAGTATTGCTTTAACTCTGAATTATGGGGACTGTGACAATTTCATGGTCCTCTGCGCGGAAGAATCAACTGGAGAAATAATCGACAACTTTATTTGCGAATCCGAGGAAAAGTTTAAGTAAATAATAATAAATAATAAGTAAGTCGAGTTTATTTTTGTTTACACTTTCGGGAGGAATTTTTCACTTACGCAAATTTAATTTTAATGATCAAAAATTATTATTAAATTACTATAATAAGACCGAAGATATTTTTAAATAGGTGTCTGCAAAATATCGAGATAAATTGCAGGAAATTATTTGGTACAAGTGTTTCTGCGAATAAGATTTTAAAACTTTTGAAGTCTAAATGCATATAAATATATATATACACACATATATGTATATATTTATGAACTTTGAGGTACTGAGTTAGACTAGAAATAACAACGGAAGTCATTTTACCGGACACGCATATTTAATACATACTAAAAAATTTCTATTGCAACATACGGGTAACTATTTGCTGGTAGAGAATTACCAGAGTTCACTGAGTTTATAGTTTACCAAGCTCTCTATATATCCCGAGATATTGTATCTCTGTATTGACTCCCTGTGGAGTAGTCGTTTTGTGAATTACTCAAATACATCATCAGTTAAATCTTCTCTATAACTCTCTTTCTCTCTCTACATATATATATAGACTGTGGATTGTTCGATTAAACATTTGTCAAGATACTACAAAGCTATATCAACACACAAAATCAAACTACTGATATCTATACATTCGATTGTGTTTATACACTGTAAAAAGAGCGGTGTTAAAAATGGACTCATTTTAACTCCGCCCGGTGTTAAAATAAAACTACACCGGTGTAAAAGCGGAGTAAAATCGGTGTAAAGGCGGGGTAACCGATGTAAAAGCGGAGTAAAATCGGTGTAAAGGCGGGGTAACCGAGGTAAAAACGGAGTAACATCGGTGTAAAAGCGGGATAACCGGTGTAAAAGCAGGGTAAACTGCGTCCGCTTGGATTATTAACTTGAAAGATTATAAAACACAAAAAATGTTAGTTCTTTATGAAAATTAATAAAGAATATCATTTATTAACAAGTATAGTGATCGAGTAAGTAAAAATATTCACAAAGTAAAATATTTTAACACTGGTAAAGAATATCTACACCGGCGGCGGCGTTATTTTAACACCGGTCTAGAATATTTACACCGGCGGCGGCGTTATTTTAACACCAGTCTAGAATATTTACACCGGCGGCGGCGTTATTTTAACACCGGTACAGAATATTTACACCGGCGGCGGCGTTATTTTTACACCGCTTTCGGGGGTAAATTTAACACCGATAATTTTAACACCTACACCGTTTGGACTTACCCCGGTGATTTTTTACAGTGTAATGATAACAATAATAATAATTATTATTGATGAGCAAATAAATAAAATTACAGAATGTTTTGATAGACGTTGAGTTTATTAAGGCAAAGGATAATTTCATCAGCGGCCACAATTTATATAAGCGCAGTGAAGCTCTTGGGTATTTTATAGGTGGTTGGTTTAAGGGCTGGCTAGGTTAGCAACCCTCTGCATCAATATTTTCATTACTCACATGGCCGCATCGGGGGATGTTTATAAAGGAGCGAGATGAGCCACGTGATTACTGCCATCTATTATGAGTAAAGTCACTCACAAAAATTTCATTTCCTCTATGAAAGTAACGAAATAAAATATATTTCTAAATTTTTTTTTTTCACTATTGTGTCGCTGATTCTGATAGTTTGTCAGCAAAATTTCAATAGCGATGTTTAGTATTAGCGCATAAAAATCCAATATCCGGTGAGTTTTAATCATTGAACAGGAAATAGAAGTTCTGAAAAGCTTACGGTTTATTTGTGAGCATATTGACTGCAATATCATGGAGTCTATTGGCAGAGGGAGGTTTGTTCCAATAATGAACATGTCATCGATTCTGGGGTGAAAGTTTAAAACGTTACATGGGAAAAGTTATGATGAGAAATACAGAGGCATGATAACGAACGGGTCGAAGTAAAAAGTGAGCGGAAAAAATTTAATGGACACGAGTATGAGCATGAATAGAGCCAAAGAAAAACATAAAAGGGCTTATGCTGTCAGGTCAGTGTAAAATCTGTTGATGGGAGTTTGACACTGTCGACAGAGGGCAACACAGGCTCCGATACAGGTCCAGGGCGCACGAGATTGCGCGGGTCGTGGCGGGAATTGTACACAGACTCTCTCTGCTTCTCTCAACTGCGCTCTTATGCTATCGATCTCCTGTTGGTTCTGCACACCCCGAGCTCCGCGGCGTCCTCTACACTCCGAAACACATCACAGAATCTAGTCTGGTGATGTGGATTCGGCGCGATGGCTCTTCTCTCCTCTCATCTCTATCCCGTGCACACCATGGTGACTATGGTCAACGTTTTTCTGATTTTCCACGCCGCTTTGACATCATACTCGCTCCGTTAAACACTCTGGCACTCGGCCAATTCGTACGTCACAAAAAATACCGGCAAGAACTCCAAACTTATGGAAAACAAATTTTTTAAGACATTTAGTAAATAATTTCATTGAATTTACTTCCCCGCAAAACTTTTTTATCAAGTAATTTTTCTCTAATGTAAAAGCAAATAGTAATCATAATATATGTCCATTTCTACGTCTACATCTGTCTGAGAAAAAGAAGTTAACGGATAAAATAAATCATAGCTAACGACGAAATAAAAGCTTTTACTTTATCTTGATAGTGATATTTTATTTCTCGGTATAAATGTATCCCTTCTCAACTCGGGAGTCTATGCAAGCGTGATCGATCGTCCTGATGAGTCATCCTCAGTATGCGCGGAAATTCCAGTGAAGGGACGCGACGTAGAAACTATGGGATACTACGACGGTATGACGGTCTGCATGTCTACGAGCTATCGAAGGGCGAGGACGAGGGTTTGCTGCCGATTCGTAGTATTCCGTCTCTCTTGTCGAAAGAATAATTACGAAGCGGGGGAGTGTTTGGACTGCTCGCTTGCTCGTTCAGAGACTAAATAATTCCATAGACTGAATAGCTTTGGCACTAGAATCGTCTCGTCAGATGACTTTTTTTGCTTCCACTCTAATTTTTTTTAGTCAAATAGTTATTAAATTTTTGTTCTTAATTAACTTTCACGCTGCGTCAAGTCAATGGACTTAAATATTTATAAATCCCCTCCCGTTTAATTATAATTTGAATATTAGATTAATAAAAGATCAAAGATAAATTTACGTGTCTGCGAACTTTACGCGGGACTGTTTTAAATTTAAAAATAATTGCTCTAGGAAAATATATATTTTATTCATAGACACGAGCGTCGAAATTCACAATCGCTCAAAGTAATAAAGCTTTTATTCATATCAGACTTAGCAAGAGAAAACAAACCGGCGTCTCTGGCGCCGGATAACAGTATTGTTGTATGCATGCTCATAATGCTGCCACTATGGCACGTCTCACTTTCTCTGGCATCGCTATCCTCGGTCCTCTTATGCCAGTCTTTCATATCACAAACCCACTGTATATGTACATAGATATGGAACATAAGAGTATTCGCTTACCAGCATAAACGTAACTCCTTTTATTATTCCATTCTACTATTCGCTAGTTCCACATTGTCATGCCTCTATCGTTATCTCGCCTTTGCCAACAGTATACAATAAACCCAAGTTGGAAATATATCATACTTTTTAAGTGCACATTCAATGATATGAACATTTAATGTACTGTAGCTCAAAAAAATCATAATAATAAAAGCATGTTGTCGCGATAAAAAATTAGTAACCATTTTTTTTAGCAAATAAATTATTTTTCTCCACGTGCTAATTTACGTAGGCCATTAAAAAATTTTTATGGGCACATAAAATTCATAATGTGCTAAAAATATATAAAAATTAGCAAGTCATGTAGAAGTTGAACCTAAAGAGAATTAGCTTGAACTTTATACTTAGACTTGAAAAAAAAAAGCAGACATATATATGGATGTATGTGTACCTTAAGCAAAGTTTTCGCCCCGGAAATGGCTTATCTGCGCTGTATCTTTTAACTCGATCGCTTACTCTGGCGAGGCGTTTATGTGCTACGTCGGAAACTCGTTGAAATAATCTTGTACAAATATAAACCAATGTACACATAAGCGGAGCATTAAATATAATAGTTTCGTATCACTATCGATAATAAATAATACACGAGACAAATTATTTAATTTTTACACAACTATTTATTTAATGATCAAACAAGTGGAGAAAATGAAACACCCTCGAGAACGCGGGTTATCTAATCGCTGTCTGACTAAAAAATATTTTTAATAAACAAGCTCTAGTTTATAGCGGCACGGAGTAATATCCAGAACACAAAACTGGTGCGTGAAGATTCGTCGGCGCTTTTGGGTCCCAAAATAAAAAAAAGGAAAAAAATCACCGTCCGACTGGTGGTCCTTGACAATGAACTGGTTTTTTAAAACAGAGACCGGCCACTGGAGGACGGGTATAAAAACCTGCGGTTGCCTTTCGCGCCGTAATTAAACTCTTACCCCACAAATAAAATAACAGCAAAAAGTATGTGGAATATTTTTTTAAAATGTTTGCCGAATTTCGACGAAGATGGTAATCACTATTGCGATTGCTGCGAATTTTGTAGATGAAGATGGATGGAGATTAGAGAGAGTCGGAATGAAGAATTATCAGCTGAGTCACATCGGCCGCGTGATCGTAGATACGGATCTTCTCCCTTTGCAATTACGCTGTAAGCTCAACCGTAAATGAGTCACCAATCCTTATATTCTAGGTTACTGTATATATCTATGTATATATGTATATATTTATAGTATACAGTATACAGTAGACTGAAACCGGAAGGGACTTACCAACAATCGATTATCCCATTCGCTTCCCCAAGGTGGGTATTGAGTTATAACTATAGATATACATGTATATATAGACATAGACGAAAGCGACAACGGTCATTGAACTTAAGAACACGCCAATAAGCCACTTGATAGTATTGTTTAACGTCATTACCATTTTTTGAACCCTATGTGCTAAAATCTCCAGCTGAATGAACACAAAGTAACTTTGTGTCTTTTACACTAGAATTCTTTCACGGATCGGCAGCAACATTTAACGGCTCTAAGCAGTTTGTGGCGAGTTTTCGAAACCGAAACTCGATATGAACCCAAAAAAAAAAGAAAGGCCGAAAAATGATTTACGATGAAGCAAATGCACTTATTAACTTTTTTTCTCTCGAATCTCGGAAGCTCCCAACCGCAAAGTGTAACGCGGTCAGTGAAACACAAGAGACAGACCGCAGAAAAAATATTTATTGAGTAATGAATGTAACCGACAGTGAATAGAAGAGAGAAGTGATGCAAAATCTGCCGTGGGATTATTAAAAGAGATATTGTCAGTCAAAAAAGTTGAATGTTTTGGTTTGAGAACGTCCAGCTAATGCAACGGAGTAAGTAAATGCGGTACTCGAGAGCAATTTGCGGAAAATAATGAACAAAAAGTGATGATTACACAGCAGCGAATGTTGAGACTCGGTCTTAAGTGCGGAGTTGAGAAATGTGAGACTGTCCAGACACGCCATGGGTAATTATTGCTGAGTACGCTGTGCAAATCGATAATTATCGATCAAAACACCCTTTACTTTTAAGGCCGACGCTTACTCATTTATTTACGATATTATCTTTCTCAAAGTTGTCTGGGTTGTCTAGACGTAGGTGCTCTAGATGTGATGCAAATAATTTAATAGCTTTGAACAGATCACCGGTTGCCGATCTCCTCTAGTTTATAACTCGGAGATATATGCCGTGCTTGGACTAGCTCATGGTACAGAATATCAAGCAAGCGCAGTGAATGGCTCAAACTTTTATTAAAAGTATATTTATATTCATATTTATATCTTACTCTTGCATAGATTATATTATAAAACTTGAACAAAACTTGCTCTGGAAAATATTATCCGCCTTTTATGCAGATCCACTCGCATCAGCCAACCAACCGCTGATTTTTTTTTTTGAGAGAAAAAAGAAATTCATATCTGGGTTTCAACTCCGAGTGCATCAACTCTATTAGACATCTAGTTTGATGTTTTTTGTGAGTAACAGGCAGTTTTTAATTTTGAAACTTATTCAATTGAATTGACGGTTTATTTTATAAAAAAACATATTGATTAAATTTCAGTCGACTGAAATAGCTTGATATCAGCAAAATTATTATAGAAACCAATTAAACATTCCGATAATCAATAGAGCTATCATAACTGTATAAATTGAATATTTCAATCAACGGTTTTAAAATTTTTTTTTTAATAAAAAAGTTTGGTATTAAATTTGAATTTTGGGTAGACGTAGAAACGAAAATGGAGATCGAGCTATTAATTAAAACAATCGGGCCCTGCGACCTCTAACCCGCTGAGATCCATTCGAAAACGCTACACACGTATCGGTAATAATATATAATATGATATATTTATGAAATTAGCATCAAAATACAATTTGTCATGTGTTTTTATTTTTTAAAAAAATTTTAGTGACTCTGATTAACGCGATAACGTTTAAAATGAAATATAAGCCGGGAAACCCGAGAGTTTAAAATGTTTTTAATTTGAATAAAATGAAAAATGTGTACTTATATTTTTTTATTATAATTAAAATTCTTTGCGGAATTTCTGTGACCCAATAAAAGTGTCTTGACTTCTATTAACGCTGACGTTAAAATATTTAAATACCAGAAGTGATTTCAAAAATTTTTTTTACTGAAATGAATTATGAATAATAATTTGTAGACTTTATTTATTCGAGAAGAAGAACCGAATAAATAAAAATAAGATGTTACAGAGGAAAAATAAAATAAAGAATTTTCCTGACATGATAATTGGCCAATTTACCTTTTCTTCTTCTCGAGGCTCCCTCGAGCTCTCGAAAATTTCATACTCATCTCACATAACATCCTCGTTAGTCGTCCTGGTGACGAGTTTCGTCTTTGAAGGAGAGATTTCGAACACTCTATCAAAGTTAACGTTATCCTTTTCTATATTTATTTTTTTTGTGCACTAATATAACACAGACTTTAGTTTTTATTTTCTCTGTGTCAAGATTAAATCCGTGGATAACGGGATGACAGGGACGGATTGCGACGAGATAAATACTGAGCGAGAGTATAAGTGAAGCCGTGTGTTTAGTCGGGTTTTATATTCTCTAGACATATATATACATATATACGGATTTAAACTTGTAGTAGCTACATATCGTGAGAAACAAGTTAACTTGGGTGTTGCTGGCTTCAAGAAAGTATACGTGTAGTCAATGAATCGAGAAAACTTGATTACTAAATCTCATAAGCTTTAAAAATTCTTTTAAATAAAATTATACGTACAAACTTTTTTATAAAATTCATTCTTCGACCATTAAATTGAATTAGTTTACTCAATTTAGACCACGAAATTGACTCAAAGTTTCTTTTTTTAATCATAATTTAATTTTTACTTTCAGAAAGAGTGACGAGAATTTTATAGATCACGATTATAATGAACGTGATAATCAGAATTAATTAATTAGTAATTAACCCAATTACCGGAAAATTTCGGTAGGGATAAAAAATTTTTTTCAGAAATATCTTCAGATAAAAAAAAATTTGTCGTTGCGAAATCCAATTTTTCAAACGCG
The DNA here is from genome assembly GCF_029852145.1 of Microplitis mediator. NCBI lineage: Eukaryota > Metazoa > Arthropoda > Insecta > Hymenoptera > Braconidae > Microplitis > Microplitis mediator. The sequence goes on along the minus strand of NC_079978.1, from coordinate 2,266,620 downwards.
AAATAAATAATTGACAATCAATTTTTTTTTTAATTGATCATTGAATCCTAGCGGAAATTCTGCAAACATATTTCGTTATTTATTTTATTCAAATTAAATTTCGCATGAGTAGAAATAAAGTTAATTATTTTTTTCAGTGAAGTAAAAAATATTCTGCCGGATTTCCCTACAGATTAATTAGTAAAGTCCAACAAATTTTAACCATTCAATTTTTTTTACAAAAATTTTTCCCCAACCCCCAAACTAAAAGTCAATAAATGTCGGTTTGAAATATTATGCCAATATTTTTTTTTAACTATCAAATAAAAAAATTTATGTAAAGTATGTATACAAAAGTAAAATATAATACATATAAATAACTCAAAAAATTCTATAAGCATCTCTGTGCTCTCAACACCCTGGCATTGTACTGTCAAGTATACTCTTCATTACTTTTTCATAAACACCACATACTTGAGACTCTCAGTTCTCTTAACATAAAGTCTTCTCTATTCTCTAATATACTGTACTGAACCCTAGCTCTATACTTAGTCCCTGTCCTAGACAACGTATATTTATATAGTTTTTTAAAAACTTGCGTACAAGTCTTTGTGCTCAGAGCCCATGAACCCAACTTGTTATCCACTTTGTCAGTATTCAGAATACAAGACCCGAGTCTTGGGCCATAGCTACCGTCCTGTACATCCTACGTCTTCACTTGGAAACTTCCATGTCAGCTAATTGTCCTTACGTAATACATTACCCAAAAACTTCCTGGCGTATATGATATGGCCTTGCTATAAACACCGTGGTAAAATATACTACACATCGGACTAGACCAGATCCTAGGAAGTCGGTAACAAAAAATGTTAATTCACTCAACCGAGTACAAATTACTATCCATAAAAAAATGTGAAAGTATTTCCAAGTAATTATTATTTAATAGAATAATCCATTTTTCATTGCGCAATAAAATTTTTAACCGAACTGTACTTGGATTCGATCTGAAATCCGCTCCCTTGAATCTCTTACAGAATAGTATCGAGGGGTGCCTTCGGTTTCATATTCGAATTCGAATAGATGAATCCAAGCGTACAGTGAGAGGTGAGAGTAGAGAGTAGAGAGTGACGATCGAATTCCGCGATACACAAATGGGTCCCTAGTCTCGAGAAAAGAATAACAGATACCGACATAAAGCTGAATAAAAATTACAGAAATAATCATAAAACCGGTTTCTTGTCCAATAAAAATAAAATATTACACTTCCATAAGATGAAAAAAATATATACTTATCATAAATTATAATTAATTACTATTGTCATAAATTTTTAACGGGCTATATATATGTACTATAATTATAATTATAACAATAATTTGAATACTATTTCTACTATCAATTAATACTTGAGCTAATGAATAATGATCAGAAGTAGAACAGAAATAGATATGTATGTGATATAACTTTTTTTTCTTAGTATTCTCGCGCCGTAAGCGTTGATCGTGAGCTCGTTACACCGATAATATACTTCGTAACCTCCGATCGCGTTTTAATATAAAGACCACTATATTCATATGTACGGCATATGTTCATTTATACTTGCACGCGTGTTACATATGTACGTAGTAAATACAGTCTTAGCTTTCATATATGTATCAAATGTAAGTGAACATGTATATTGTTCATATATATATATGACGTCTGACGTCAAGTACATGCGTGTTATTTGACTACGTAACAAGATTCAGGGGAGAGCGAGGACGAACTACATCACATAGATACAATATATATCTATATATATGTATATATATATGTGTGTGTGTGTGTGTGTGAGTGTGTGTATATGAAGTGTACGTAGAGCTACTGGTACCGGCGGTGGTTACTCACGCGTGTCACCTGGGACATGTTATTGCCGAGAGGATATAAATTGCCTGTCGTAAAATCCAACTACTCTTTGGGCATTACGATCAAATATTGATCTCAATGAAAGCCGTCTACACGTTAAATAAATAACGGTTTAATTTTTACTTTTTTTAATCTAAACCGCATAAATCATTATTTTATAGACTGAAATTTTTTACCGGCTGTACAATGGTTTTATATTAGTTGGGAGTTACTAAATATAAAATAGGTATATATATGTATGTATAGTATGTCTACAATTTGGTATTGAGAAATTAAATTCTGTTGAATTTTTTCATTAAACTGATAATTTTATATGGAAATTATAACACCGGTATTCAAATTTTTGAATCTAAGTGCATGAATTTGGCGCCCATTCAAGAAGTTATCTTTTGAGTCCTCTGATCTCGGTAAATAATCGAGATATACAAAAAATTATTGAGACCTTTTTTGTAGGTTTTTTTATCAGGAATATTTTGTTTCTTATAAACTTCCTCGTCAAACTGACGGTTCGTAAGTTATGAGGATTTGATCACAAAAATTATTAATAAATATTATTTGGATAATTTGGAAAAAAAGGACTTGATTTTTTGAATCTTCAGACCGACAACGAATGGACCAGCTGGCAGAATGATGGGCAGCATTTTTTCAGACAGACTTTCCTCTACAATCGAGGGACTAATATTGTTAGTGTGGCTGAAGAATGTTATTTGATCAACGCGAGTGTATTTGCTTCAGTAAATATTAAAAAGCGTTGAGTATATATGTATATTTTATTTAATAGAGAAAAGTATGACTTTATAAAGAATTAGTTGATAATTCCTTCTACGAATCAATACTGTAACACTATCATATTAAATCTTACTTCCGAGAATATTTAATCTCGAGGTCGTGCTCTAAACTCGACACTAAAAAAATAAAAATAAAAAACTACGTCTTTACGGAGTGTTTTCATATATATTATATACTATATACTATACAATATATGGCTTTTGCGTGTAGTAATAGGCCTTGAATGGAGTATATTCAATATAGTATAGGAACAAAGTAAAAAACAAGATCGAAAGCAGACTAATTTTTCTAACCCCGTAAAAGCTGATTTCTATGAAACGTGAGCCCCAGGTGAATTTTTTCGGGTTCGCTTTCTCCTCTTCTTTCATTTCATCATTTCAATCACCATACATCGACGCTCACACACATTCACACTCTTCGTAGGCCATATTACTCACGCGTGTCGCCATTGTTACCCATAGAAATTGAGAGTACAACATCCGCCGCAGGGGATAAAAAAATCTGTCGCTCCGAATGGAATAAAAAGTACGGTTTCTATATTGTAAAAGGGTAGTCCGTAATCTGCGCAGTATGTCGTCCTCCGAATTATTAATTATATGTAATATACGTGATGTGTACATACGACACTCGTACGGAAATCCGAGCCGGATATCCGCGGGTACATACCCGGTCATTTAATAGTTCAAGCACTTTTCATTCGCATCAATCTGATATATAACTTAATGATAATCACCATTATCATCATCATTATAATTATTTTCATTACTTGGCTACATACTCAGCAGACGAAAAAAAAAGTTCATTGAAATCAACTTTACGATTTTTTACTCCCATATTTTATAAACTCGTTCTATGCTGTACAAATGATTCTGTTTCGAGATTAAAGTCTACTCCAATTTTAAATTTATAAATACATTTTCAGTCGGCGCACATAAAATTTTATCGCCTCGATTTAAAAGTTGATAAGCTCTCGTACAATATGGAAAGTACAATAAAATTCTAAAGGGCCCTTATGAACAAATGTAGCCTATCGATTTCCCTCACATGTATAAATATATCTTTATATATATATATATATATTTTTGGGTGAATACAAGCATGCATATGCATACAGCATTGGAAAGATGATTTTGTTGAATTTTTCATGCTTGAAAAATTTCAATTTGTGTTATTTGTGAGTGCACACACACGCGCAAGTAATTTTGCAATGTTATGCTTCGTTGGATATTTTCATATTTCATATTTCATATAAATTGATATAAAAATTTTATTAATATGAGATGACCTCTGTTGTTTCAACTTAATTGCCATGTACAGGAAATTAAATTAAATTTTAATAAGAAATAATATTTATTTTTTTCGGAGTTTGTTTCGGCGACACATTTTTTCCTGATTAATATTCGTACGAGGGTACTGGTATTTAAATTTATAATAGTAAAATAGAGAAAGCATAGCGGTAGGAGAATTACTCGTCGAGGAGATGTTTGTCATCTGAGTGGAAGTGGAGAATTAATCGCGCTGGCAAACGCAGACGTTTGAATACCTAGTTTGGCGATGTGATGAGAATCAGCATCGGTTGTTTTATTTTATTTGTAAATATATATTGCTGGCATAGGTCTAAGAAATAACAGAGAATGCGAATCATGGGAGAAGTGAAACGATCTTAAATTCTGCACATCCATCCGGTGGAAATAAAAAACGATGGTAAATAAAAGAACGGCTTTCAACTCTGACAATGGACTTGATGGTTAGACCGGTATCCAGGCCGTATTATTATGTATGAAACATATATATGTATATGTATATATACAGCCTTAAACTCTCGCGAATAAATGTGACGTACCGCGTGCGTCTGATTGCGCAATACGAATAATAAAAAGGCGCAGTTGTTTATATCGATGTATTTACCAAAAATTTATTTATGAAAAAAAATATAAATAAAGGATTTAGATCGCGTGAATTCACGGTGTACTGATTTGAATTTAATATCCCAGATTTTAAATAATCCCGAGCTGACAATGGTCACGTAACTGAATATATATCGCATATATGTTTGCTATATTTTTAAAATTTGTTGTTAAAAAAAATTTGAATGCTCTCTGCAATGTCCACTCGCATTTAAATACAAAAAAATTGCTCTATTATAATTTCATAATTATTAAAGTGAAAAAAACGAACTCAAAGACAGGAGTAAATTCAAAAAAATACATAATTCAAATGTTTAACTTTTTATTTATTTTCACGGTTGAGTTTAAACGATGAAAGGATAACTTTTAAATTCTTTAGTGAATAAATTTATTCACAACAGGTGTATGTGTTATATATACGGAAAAATATGTATATATGCCTGTAAATATAAATGTTTGCCTGCATTTGCCAGTAAAAAATTTTCTTTTGTAACTTTAATATTAAATTATGTTCTCCTCGATGAGTTTCATTTCTCCTGCATGTCAAAGTGTACAAAAAAAAAAAAAATGAAACATTTCAAGTTATTACTCTCGCAATGAACTGCGTTAATTTTTTTATTTAAAGTAAAAAGTAGTTTTCATATTTTGACGTTTTGAAAAATTTTATACACTTTGACAATCTCGTAAAGCGATAAATTGGTGAATAAATCATAAACGACGAGCCGTGGGATAAATTTACATATATACATATATATGTGTACGTATATGTATAATGTCGCCTACACATTTATTATCATCATTATTATGATTATTATTTTTTATTGTATATGTATTTCATCGGGGATAAATTGGCGCGGGCTTTATACACAAACCACCTTCGTCAATGGCTCAGTATGACCCTGACGACATTTTAAAATCCCACGGCTATATCGTGTCTCCATTGAGAACGGAGCGAATATTACAACAAATTTATTATTGTCATTAAATTAAATATTTATTAAAACTCACCGGCAAATCTATAAGAATACAGCTGTCACGTAAATTTATTTATTAAAAAAAACTTAACAAAAAAAACTACTCCAATATTGGGACACAAAATAAACGACAACAAAACACTTTGCAAATAAAAAAAATAAAAAATTCACTGTAAGCTAAATAATAATTGGAGTTGACACAGCTTGCAAATAACTTCCGGGAAGTAAACACACCCTTTAGCGCTTATATTTTGTGTATAAACTCAGTTGACACTTGGGATATATCACGTACGATTTAGCAGCAATTGCATTCACGGCCACTCAATAATTACTTTTTTCCCGCGCAATACCAATTCGCACCGGTATTTTTTTTTTTTTAAATTCGCGCTCCGAATATTTACAAAAAATAAAACCACATGCCAGAAAATTTGCCGGGTTTTAAATGTAAACAAGTGTAACTTCGAGCGTGGCTCGAACGGCGATTTAAAAACCGCCTAATTTTGAAATTAACTACATTAACTCCGACTTTATTTTTATGTAAAAAATGAATAAATAAATAATTTAAAACTGACAATTAAGTTTCGTTTACTTAAGTAGATTTTACTCGATCATAAACCTTTAGGCTTTAATGACTACAGTAAAAAATGAACAGTAATGACATGAACGTTACGGTTCGAGCGCTCGCGGCCAACTGACAAGTGACAGTACCGTGGAAGTAGTAACCGCCGTAACCGGGCGGCGAGCGCAACCACTACCACCACCGGCTCTTTACTTCAACAACACAACTACAGACTACAGACTACAGTAGTATAGAACCAGTAGAACTAAACCCAAATGGAGAACCTCTCATTCTGAAAGCAGCCTAACACCCACGCATCCTTTACCCCCTGTCCCGCTTATATTGTGCTCACCGTTCCATCAACTCACGTGTAATGTCGGAATATGGGTTTAGTTCCACTCCCTTCTTAAACTAAACATTAATATTATTCTTTTTCCGTCTTCCTTATACTCGATTCTCCAATACACATATATATATAGATATATATTTGGCTATGTATTATAAGAACCCTTCGAACTTGGAAAAAAATTTATTTCGACCCTAAACTACTTTCGTACACGCGTATGATATTTTTTTTACCAACTCCAGAATATAAAAAAAATTTACGAAAAAATTATATTTTAAATTTATGACTTTGTTATATAATTGGAATTTTTTTAAGGTTATAAAGTAATAATTATTGTTACTGAGAAATATATGACCGTAAGTATAAACTAATTATTAATTCTGTAATTAAATAATTTACGTAATTAAATTTTTTTACGACCAAATTATTATTTTAATTACAAAATGATATTTTTTCCGACTTGATAACAAAAACTGGTAATTATTTGAAGATTACGACACACAAAAAAATCGTTAATAGTTTGATAAGATTTTAGAAATTGAATTTATATATTTATTTCAAGGTGATTGATTTTTTAAATTTGAAATTTTTCATGTAGAGTTTGATTTTGACAGCAGTCGTGATGGTGAGTGACTAAGAAACTCTGAGCTGCGTGAGATAACCGGCAATCTGTGTTATCTACACTAGGTAGGGAGTAAGACTTGGCGACTGTCGGTACAGAAGAAAAGAGAGCGAGGGCAGCGCGGGCGGCGAGGAACAGAAGAAACAGGTACGAGTTCATTATATACGCAAATTCGATTCAAACGAAAGTGAACTCATCCAAGTGAAATCCGAGCTCAACTTTACAGTTTATATTTATCATGCAAATCTATTTAGATAAATTGATGATAAGTTTCATAATCAATTCCGACAAGCAAACTTTACTGTAGTTAACAATAATATGAAAATTTAAATTTATCTCTTCTGATTTAATTGTCGCGCTTCGAAAAATAATAATTTTAGTCACGTTTATGATAATTCCAGTGCTTTTAATAAAATAATTTTATTTCAATGATCAATCCAAAATTATTAATCAGCTGTCAGTAAGAGTTTAATTTGAAAACTTTTGAAATATTAATATTGATAGAGATATTTAACAGCTTGAGACGGTATGTAACTTTCAAGTATGTTCATTATTGCAAAGGTATATTCCGTATAATTTGTGACTTTGATGAGATGATTAATATTTGATATATAGTTTTGAGCTTTGAGCGCGGAAATAGTTTTAGGAAGGGACGTTTCATCAAAACGTTTGCAATCTGGCAATTTGCCGGCACTTTAAAACTTGATCGTTTCTAATATCAGGAGTGAATTTCTCACAAACTTTTATATTTAATTTATGAAATTTACTTTTTATCTCACGTAAAGTTTTTTTACTTAATTTACCGGCACTTAAAAATTTCATTTAATTTTACGGCTTACTCAGACTTTAACTCAATGGGATTAATAAAAAATGAGAAAAATTTTTCAGATGAATAAAAAATAATTTCTCGCATTGTCCAGTTCAAGCGGGAATAGACTCGGTTTTAAAAAGTTCCAGTGCTGGAAGCTCGAACGAGTTGCAATAATTATTTTTCTTCCTTGGCAACGCACCGTAGTCCGTAACCGAGGAGTTAAATAAGACAAAGAGTTAGAAAAAAATAAAAAAAAAAAAGTAAATTAACGAATAAGGGACGCAAACAAATTGCAACTGAGAACGAGAACAGTCGAGTAATTAAGCCGGAAAAAAAGTAGTTGGGATAGACGGAGTTGGGTAGAAGAGACTGAAAAAGGTGGATAGAGTTAAAAGAAAACAGTAAGTAACTTTAAAAAGCTTTACATGGAAACGCCCCCTATGAGCTTCAATGAACATCGTCAATGACTTTTCCGCTCATTCTCTTTATGTACTAAAAAAGGTACATAAAAAATATCGAGTGCGCTTTTATCGCAACCTTAACTCCCTAGTTCTCTCCATCGCTCGGTCAATACCAAAATTCCTTTCGTTCTTTACGAAAGCTTAAACTCCGTGTTGACCTCATTGAAATTTCAACAAGTACATCTAGATGTTTTTTAAGTACTTCCAACTAATAATGACACTCTTAAATGAATTTCTTGTTGAAGAAAAAAAAGTAACCTGCTAAAATTTATATTCCTACACCTCGGGGATGAATAGTTATGTATTTTTTATTTTTATGGCTTTCGTACCTGCAACATCTCCTTTAAATTGACGATGCAGCATCAGAATCAGCAACAAAGCGGCATTAAATATGTATATGTATATATATCCAACGAAGTTTTATACATTTTATATATTCTTTTGATTATTCTTTTGTCAAGTTTGATAGTCGTGAGAAAAATAAAAAAATAATGGTATCATCAAGCAGAAACGGAGAAACAGAGCAAGATAATGGTCGTCATTGGATAGTAAAGAACGTACTATATATCGGACTGCTAAGCTCCGCCATTACCCTGTTTCTCATTTAATTCGTCGGCTCAACTATTTTCTATTACTCGGCCTTTTCTCTTCTATTGCTCTGGTCTTTATTTATTATTCATCTCCGCTATTAAACGAAAAAATTTAGGCCAAGTTATGAGGGCTAAAAATTTAATGACTCGAAATTAGTCCGAAATTTTTTACCGAGAAGCGTTTTTTTTTTTTTTAAATTTAAATCTGAATAAAAAATTTCTATCCACGATTTCCGGTTCTGAATAAATCAGTCAGTAGTGCAGATAAATTGTTGTTTTATTTTACTACAATGCCACGAGAATCAATGAGTTATTTTTAAATAATTAGACTTTGATAAATTAATTGTGCAATTAATTTTCAATGCTGATTGAATAATTTTATTTCTATCAATTTAGAAAATATATAATTAATAAAAGTCAATTAATGACATAATTAACCTAATGGTTCCGTGGTTTCTCCATTTGTCGAAGGTCGAACGGTAATTGGGTCCCACTTTAATATTAAGTACTCAATTATTTCGAAGGGGAATAAAAAATTTACGGAGGGGTAATGGATCAATCACACGAGAAACCCCAACGATATAAAGAGGGTAACTTTTGAATTTTAGATTAAAAGTTATCAGTAATAGTCACATCCCATTGAACTGACGGATTATATCGTTCTATTATTCTACAGATATTATTTCCAAAGTACTGATTCGCAAGTAAGTAGAAAAATTAAAATAAAAAGTGCGCATTTGGACAATAAAAATTTATGATCCTGAAGTTAACAGATAAACAGATAATAAATAAACACGGCTTATTGATACTCATTGTAAAAGGAGTTCAATTCTCAAAAAAATATTATGTTAATAAAATTTTTAAGATATGTTATGAACAAAAAACATTATACGTTTATAGTAACAATATTTGTTTATTGTTTTTTTACATGTAAAAAATAATTCGGGTCACAAATAATTAACTTTCAAGAAAAAAAAATATTTTTTTAGATGTCTTCAACTCTTGATGAATTTTACCGCCAAATTATTATTTTACTGTTAACAACATGCGATTTAGTAATAACCCTCCGGACGAGGTTTATCTATACATTCGTCTTGAATCCATGTTACATACCAATGCGGACGACATGTCAATCTCCCACAGCAGTCGAAATCATCTTTACACTGAGAAAAAAAAAATTAAATTCAAGAAAACATGCTTACTTGATTCATAAAACTTAAAAACAAGAAAAAATTTACTACATCAAAGTATAATATTAATTATCTTTATAACAATTGTTTCAATCTATTCATTAATTTCTACAGACAATGCATTTTTACTAAAATTAATAAAAAATATTTTCTTGGCACTATTCAAGTAAACTAATATTTAAATTAAGAAATTTTACTTGGAAATATACACCATAACACCAATAATAATAATTGTATTATTAATAATAATAATAATAAAAAAAAAGTTGTGTGATAATTTCAGTATGAAGATATATTATATTTATACTTACTTTTTCTCCTGACCATTTACAGGCTTCAACGGTCACTTGCATAATTGCAATGATGACCAACATGCCAATTATTCCAAACAGTACCTTTGACATTTTTGAATGATCTTCAGCTAAATAATTTAGGATTAGTTAATTAATAATTATTATCTGCTTAGGGAATTAAAGAAAAATATATGGATTTTGTAGAACATAAAATTCTCCTTCGAATGAGTACCCAGGTGACGAGGTTTGAAAAGAAGGAAAATTAAAAAAATTTAAAACTTTTATCGCAGATATAGTCATGTGGGTACTCGTTTCAGAGATAATTTTATGACGATTTATCACTTATATAATTAAAATATGTGATATATTTCGTTTTAGTATTAAATTTATCTAATGAAATAATTGACAATTATTTGAAAAAAGAAATTTACATTATAATTAATATATTTATTACTTACTTGATTATCAATTAGACTCGAGAATATTCAAGTTGTCTCTGAAGTTACGATCAAGACAGTGGATATAAAATCAAATTTTCGGTCGGTATTTAAACGAAAACAATAAATATATGGGGGACTGTCTCAGCTAATAAATGAAGACATTACTGGCAATAGAATTATTGCAGGAGAGGGGACAAAGATAAACAAATCCATGTCGATTATTATCATGATATTGCAATTTTTTTAAAAAAATCTGCAGCTCCAAAAAATCGGTGGTAAGTGCGGCCCATTATACCCCCCAATTAATTCGTATGTGTAAGTAAATAGGAAATTTGGCGCTCTCTCAAACGAATACCCACAAGACATATTTATTTTCAATAGTTACAAATGTCACATGTATGTAACATATGTTTAATTTTTTAAATATATACAGGTTGTTGGTACTCGGTCGAAAAGGCGTTAAATTCTCTAATGTGAAGATTTTCATTTTAAAAAATATACTGTTGATAATAATTATTTGTGGGTTTTTTCATTTTTTTTTAATAGCAGTGAGCATGTAGGGTAATTAAATGTTTTAAACAAAGCTGTTCGGGGAATACCTAATTTCGTCGAATTGATAACGGGCGGGACAAAGAAAAAAAATCTAAGTCACTTACAATAGCGATAACTAATGACTCTGGAGTTAGCCGACACCCGCCATTTTTAAACTGAAAAATCTTATAACTTTAGAAGTGTTGATTTTCCAAATTTCTGAACGTGTATTTTCTTATAAAGATCAAATTTTAAAAACGGTTTAACTTTTAATTAATTATTAATTTATGAGTTTGTATTAAAATAACAATCCGAGTATTTTTGATCTTTCAAAAAAAATTAAAAAATCTACACGAGTATTTTTTCAAAATTCAAAAATTTTTATTTTTTTTTTAAATTACAAGATATTTTATTTAAAAATAGCAAGTAAAGGTTAATTTTCGGATGAAAAATTGGAAAAGTCAAAAATAATAAAAAGTACTCGTCTAGATTTCGAAAAATTGTATAGAGAAATTAAAAACTAATGAGGTTTGTAAAAGTTTTCAAATAAAAAACAAGTAATCTTAAAATCTAATTTCAAATTATACCTCAAGTATTATTTTTTTATTTTTTCAAAAAAATACTCGTCTGGAAAATTGGAAAATCAACACTTCTAAGTTATAAGATTTTTCAGTTTAAAAATGGTAGGTGTCGGCTAACTCCAGAATCATCAGTTATCTCTATTGTCAGTGACTCATATTTTTTTTCCTTGTCTCGCCCGTTATCAATTCAACTGAATTAGGGTATTCCCCGAACAGCTTTGTTTAAAACATTTAATTACCCTACATGCTCACTGCTATTAAAAAAAAAGGAAAAACCCCTCAAATAATTATTATCAACAGTATATTTTTTTTAATTAAAATCTTCACATTAGAGAATTCAACGCTTTTTCGACCGAGTACCAACAACCTGTATATATTTAAAAAATTAAACATATGTTACATACATGTGATATTTGTAACTATTTAAAATAAATATGTCTTGTGGGTATTCGTTTGAGAGAGCGTCAAATTTCCTATTCACTTACACATACAAATTAATTGGGGGGTATAATGGGCCGCACTGACCGCCGATTTTTTGGGGCTGCAGATATTTTTTTAAATATTGCAATATCATGATTATGATCGACATGGATTTTTTTATCTTTGTCCCCTCTCCTGCAATAATTCTATTGCCAGTAATGTCTTCATTTATTGGCTGAGACAGTCCCCCATATATTTGTTGTTTTCGTTTAAATACCGACCGAAAATTTGATTTTATATCCACTGTCTTGATCGTAACTTCAGAGACAACTTGAATATTTTCGAGTCTAATTAATAATCAAGTAAGTAATAAATATATTAATTAAAATTAAAATTTCTTTTTTCAAATAATTGTCAATTATTTCATTAGATGAATCTAATACTAAAACGAAATATATCACATATTTTAATTATATAAGAGATAAATCGTCATAAAATTATCTCTGAAACGAGTACCCACATGACTATATCTGCGATAAAAGTTTTAAATTTTTTTAATTTTCCTTCTTTTCAAACCTCGTCACCTGAGTACTCATTCAAAGGAGAATTTTATGTTTTACAAAATTTATATATTTTTCTTTAATTCCCTAAGCAGATAATAATTATTAATTAACTAAACCTAAATTATTTAGCTGAAGATCATTCAAAAATGTCAAAGGTACTGTTTGGAATAATTGGCATGTTGGTCATCATTGCAATTATGCAAGTGACCGTTGAAGCCTGTAAATGGTCAGGAGAAAAAGTAAGTATAAAAATAATATATCTTCATACTGAAATTATCACACAACTTTTTTTTTATTATTATTATTATTATTATTATTATTATTAATACAATTATTATTATTGGTGTTATGGTGTATATTTCCAAGTAAAATTTCTCAATTTAAGTATTAGTTTACTTGAATAGTGCCAAGAAAATATTTTTTATTAATTTTAGTAAAAATGCATTGTCTGTAGAAATTAATGAATAGATTGAAACAATTGTTATAAAGATAATTAATATTATACTTTGATGTAGTAAATTTTTTCTTGTTTTTAAGTTTTATGAATCAAGTAAGCATGTTTTCTTGAATTTAATTTTTTTTTTCTCAGTGTAAAGATGATTTCGACTGCTGTGGGAGATTGACATGTCGTCCGCATTGGTATGTAACATGGATTCAAGACGAATGTATAGATAAACCTCGTCCGGAGGGTTATTACTAAATCGCATGTTGTTAACAGTAAAATAATAATTTGGCGGTAAAATTCATCAAGAGTTGGACATCTAAAAAAATATTTTTATTTCTTGAAAGTTAATTATTTGTAACCCGAATTATTCTTTACATGTGAAAAAACAATAAACAAATATTGTTACTATAAACGTATAATGTTTTTTATTCATAAAATATCTTAAAAATTTTATTACCATAAAATTTTCTTGAGAATTGAATCCCTTTTAAAATGAGTATCAATAAGCCGTATTTATTTTTAATCATTACGAATATATACATACAAATATTTATATACATTCACATCTACACTGAGAAAAAAAAATAGTTTTATTAAAAAATTTACTCTATACAAAAACATATATTCTTAATAATTTTCGAAAATACAATTTTGTCTCAAGAATTCGTAGAATTTATGAAAACATTTGTTATTGAATTCAAGCAAAGCTATTCTTCTGTTTACCCATAATATAATAACAAATTTATATAATATCAAAATAAATTTGATGCTTTTTTCTCAAGAAATCAATTATTAATAATAATAAAATAAAAATTCGTAATTGATTTCTTGAAACAAGAAATTCTTGTTTGGACAATAGTATTTTTTTTCTCAGTGTAGATCTGAACTAAGCTGGTCAGTTATTTTATATAAATTTCTCTCAATAAGATATTGAAATATTTTCGGTCAAAAATAGCTAAGCGTGAAAATTTTCACAACCGAGATATTTTCACAAATTGTCCGAATTATTTCGCTTAACAACGGCGTCGCCCTCTATTTCGCGCGTATCAAAGCATAAGGTCACGGGTGACCACACTGTTATGATTTAACCACAATGATCTAATAATCAGATTAGCTTTAATGATTATTCTCTCTGAATAGGAGGGAATACACAGGATTTAACCGAATCCGCATATGGAATCTACTGTTCCTTTCAATAATAAAATATATATGTATATTAACTCCGGATATAATACCTTTTTATGTTAAAATCCAATTGTTTAAACCACAATGCGGATATCAGCGCGTTTGCAGAAACTACGTGGTTATTGATAGAGCTTTACAATGAAATGCTCACCTGATGTGCACTTTACTGATGCTTCATATTCAATTACGATCATATCAGTAAAACCGTAAGTGTTATATCGCAATGTTAAGAGAGAGAACATTCTCATATATCCATGAATTTTCATCGTTATCCTATACGTCGTTTACGCTCAAATTTATTTCCCCACAATATTTTATTATATTGTTATTTCCTTTTCATAACATTCATTTCACGACCATAAAATAATCCATTAAATTTGGCTTACAAAATTATTTTTAAAAACAGTCCAATCAATACTTTCTCTCCGCGAAATATAAAATCAAACCAAATAAAACGAGTAAATTAAATAAAATATGTTTTGTAAATACACAATTTTTTTTTTTATTCAGTTATGAATAAATGAAATACAAACGATTATAGTTGTTACTCAAACCAAATAAATTTTTTTTTTTTCATTTCGCTGCATTTAAAAGGACGGGAATAATGAAAATCAATCTAGTGTATAAAAGTGTACATGTGACGCTAAATCTCTGTACAAAATCCATATTAATATACATGTACTGCTTACCAACACTTTCAATATATATATATGTATACATGAATATGGGTGTCGAAATATTCATGCGCGGAATTTTCATATAATAACTAATCCGTTAAGTTTGGTAGTTTTCCCAGCGTGTTATTATTACCCCTCCCTCCTCAAATGAAGTCTGTGTTATCCGTTTTATCTAAATGTATCCTGTTTCCTTCATCATTTACCCTTTCCTCGCCATAATTCACATCATAATTTATATACATATAGAGAAGGGCTTTGCAAACGGGTGCTAAGAAAAAAGTGAACTTTTTTTATCCTGAATCCTCATGACTCTTTATTTTTGACTCTTATTTTATACGAATCAAAAAAATTTATAATTGCCATTAAAATATATTTTTTTCATTTTTTGGCAAAATTTTGTATTCTCAAAAAATTGTAAAAAATCATTTTTAATACAGGGGTTGATTCAAAAATTTCTGATCAAGAGAAGAAAATCATAATTTTGATGCCTACATCTAAATTTTTTGGCAATCGAATAAAGAAATTCAATTTTTTTTTAAATTTCCCGACATTTTGGCATTTTAATTCTTTTTGAAAAAAATTTAATCAAAATTTGTGGATACCCAATTTTTTTCAGTCCTCTTCTATAAATTTATTTAATAATATATAAAAATTTATATACATGAATTATAACCGGGCGTTAAAATGTTTTTCGGATAAAATCCGATACTTATTCAGCTCTGAAGTACACGACACTCTCTTTGTCCTAAAAGAGCGGAGGATATTGAAGTTTTGGGTCAATGCACCATTATAACTATATACTTTCAATTCCGTCAAGAGTCAGAGGCGAATATGCAGGCGGACGGGTGAAAAAAGTGAATAAAAATAATAGTAATAGTAATAGAAAAAAAAAAAAAAAAATGAAAGCACTGAGTTAAGAGCCAAAGAGAGTGGGATTACCGGGTAGGGAAGCGGAGAGGGCGCTTTCGGTCGGATAAGTGAAAAAAAGAGAAGTCGGAGTAAAAAGTGATGCAGGTTGTCGGAAAACCAGCGAATATGTTGGAAATGTGTGGCACTAGAAAGGGATACTGTAGGATAGTAGAACTTGAATAGATGAGTAGAAGAATATGCTGAAGAAGTGCAAGATAAGGATGAGAAAGGATTCAGAAAGAGCTCTTCCGGCTTATTCGGGTCAGGAAAGTCGATTACTCGGTGACGTACCAGCCTCCATGTCGAAACCTATTCCAGTCGAGTTTAAACTCTTAATTCTTTATCAAACTGTAAACAAACACGAGTTTACACAAGTCTGTCGTGCACTCTCTCCCATAATCAACGTCTCTTATAACTTTGCCGTTCTGAAACTCTTGTTATTACTTTCTAGATACATTCACTACTTAAATTTCACAGCTAATGAGATGTTGTCTGCGTACTTGTATTTACGAGAGCTCAAGCACTGCCAGTCCCTCGTGCTGCTCATTATCACTCAGTGTCTATGTGATTCTTATCAATTTTTCTATTCATTACAATTCATCAGAACTTAATTTTGAGATGTTTTTCAAAAAATTCAAAAATTTGAACCTTACAATTATTTTTACTTCCATGCCAAATTCGCCAAAAAATTTTAAAAATAATTTCAATGGTAATTCAAAATTTTTTCTCTATATGTGAATAAGAAATTGACAATTTTTTAATATTCCAACGATAGAACACATTTTTCTTCGTACTCTTATTTCATCCCACGTCTATACAAGAATTTGAACCGAGTTTTGAATTTTATAAAATTATTCAATACTTTTGAGTCAATAAAATCATATATATAAATATTTCCCGCAGAAAATTTAATATAGTAAGTATTCCAATATTAAATTTTAATAAAAATATTTCCAAACAAAATTATGTAAATATTGTTTACAAATAAAAAAACATATTCCCATGCAATAAAAAGTTTTTAAGTAGCAAAAAATATATAAAATTAAATAAACAAACTAAATATATATGTTGATTTATGCGTATATAAAATATATATTTCCGGACACGATATTCTCTTGATGGATGTATAAAATATGAAAGGCAGAGCACATCTGTGTTGGATATCATGCTGCTGGTATTAAAATGCAGTCAGCTTCAGCAACTACACAACCCACCGCAACTACATCTACATCACACCCACATCTACATCTACATCTACGGTACTCCCACCGGTGTACTACAGAACAACTTGAGAGTAAGAGAGAATGACGGGGATGAAATTCTTCAAGTCTGTGAACAGGTGAATTCTTGAGCTGTCTGAACAAGACACGAGTTGCGTTTAAAGTTGGTATACACACATACCACTAACACCACTTGTACCACGACAATCACCATCAGCAGCAGCTTCAGTAGAAGCAGACCCAGAAGCAGAAGCACCATCAGCTAAGATATAACAGCATTGACTAGTTTCAAAGCACGATCCAACATTTTCTCATTCTCGGTTACCTCAGCTTGAATATTCTACAAAGTCCACGTACTGTAAGAGTTATCGATAAGTCTACCAATCGATCTTTACGTCTATTCGACCCTCGTTCGCTTAAAACCAATTTACCTTGTATAGAGAAACTTCCTCTCCGGAAAGTAACGTTTGATTTATTAATTTTTTTTGAACAAACTAAAAAAAATTCTCTAGAAGCTCGCAATCAAATTTCATCAGCTTCTGATTACAAACAAGTTGTTGTTTATTTTTAAAACCAATCATTTTTTTTGTGTATTTATTTTCACGTGATGATTGAGGATGAATGCCGTTGATTCAATCCATCATAACTGTCGTAATGCAAGAGATAAAACTATTTGACATCGTTCAAGAAGTAATTTTATCAAGTTTATGTCTGACTCAAGAACTTTCGCGCTACTAACATCGCCAATACACCATGGGTTTTATCACTTAAGAGAAGACTTTAACGCTAAAACGATAAACTTTCCTCGAGTTTAGCTCCAGAGCTAGAGAAGAGACATTACAGCTAAATAAGTCCGCAGAGACATTTTTAAACTTTTTTTTTTCCAACAATGGCTCGTGAGTGGCTTTTTAAAAGTTTAGATAAAAAAGTGTAATAAATCATACTATTTATTTCATACTTTTCAACAGATTACAAGATTTTTTTTATTCGAAAATTTAAAAAACAAACTAGAATATTTAAGAGAAGAAAATAAAAATTTAAATATCTGTTTTGATGTTTTTTTTAGTAGTAAAACAAAAAAATTCCATTAACGTCAGTAAACACTACAAGTTATTTTCAGTTATACGTCACTTCTGTCAAACAGATTCCGAACTCTCTCACGAGACGACCAAAACTTTCTCTAGTGCCTGAACTATCCACGGGTCCGATGGCCTCGGGGCTGTGCCAATCGTGTGATATATATCAGGAATTGACCGTTTGGACGAATTTCCCGGAGGACTTTTAGTGACAACTAAGTTGTTTAGAAAAAAAAAAAAATCTATAATTAACGACTAATAAAAAAAAAGTACAATGTGATAAATTCAGACGCGCATTAGTATCACGACGGCATAAATTAATTAAAAAATAAAAACACGAGTTAAAACCCTTTGCAGAGACATCGTATTTAGTAATCCGATAAAATAGATCTGGATGAATGTCAAATAAAAAAAGATATCAAAGCAGAATGTGAAAAATAGACGAGTGTGCGTTGCGTGGGATTTTTTTGTCAATTCAAAGTGAGATTAAAAAAAATAAGAAATGAACAGCAAATGAAAATAAGGACGAGCGTGGGGTTGAATGAACGAAAATTTTTTAATTATCGCGAGTTATTCTGAGCTCTGAATTACTTTCTAAAGAAATCGATTGGTTCTAAAAATATAAAATACTGTTTTTCAGGCTCGACGAAAAGTTTTCGCGGGTGTTGAGAGACATGCGCGCACATTCATACTCCAAGTCCGACAGACATCAGCTTTAAGCTCGGTTTGTTACAAAAAGTCTGCCAGAGAGCTACTCACTCACTCACTTACTCACTTACTCACTCACTTACTCACTCGTTATGTTTTTTACTCTGTCTCTATTCTACGGATGAATGGGCGAACCGCGTTTCCCGCGTGTTTTTATCCCCACGTCAGTTTACAAACTCAACTCCTACTCGTCCTCTTTATTTTTCATTTCTTTTATTTTATTTTTTTGTTCCCGCGCCTCTGCCAGAGGACATTGACTCTTGGCTGCGCACAATTGGTTGATGGTCAAATCAATCGATGGACTATTCACAAAGCGATACATCCAATAGAATGCCATTCGCATATCAATTAAAACATTCAATACTCAAAGAGGATGGCCGCTACATCGGATATTTTTTTTATCGCGGTTATTATCATTAATTAAACCTTCATTCGTTCAACATAAATCCCTTTGCAGTTCATAATTTTATTGCAAACGCTCTTCTCAATAAACTTCAAACACTCGTACTTGATAATATTTATTTTAATTTATTTAATCAAATGTTTGAGTAAATTTTCCATTTCATATTTAAACAAAATTTTAAATTAAAATTTTTTTTTATAAATCATCAGATTTTTTTTTTAATCAAAAACTTTTGCACCATAGAGAGAAGAGCCATGCAAATATTATTAAAAAAATAAACGTCTAAAATATTTATTTCCACGCTGTTACCCACAATTATATAAATAATTTTATTAAAAATACAAAGAAATTTTTTTCCATTTTTCCGAGGCCACAAAATAGTAAAATATTTAACGAATTCACGATAAAAAAAAATCGATCCCATTTTACCGAACCCTCTGAACGTTTATCCACATAATTTAGTTTTAAAAAAATGAATAGTGTAACATTGTTATAAAAATATGAAATATATGAATAAATAAAAGGTTATTGAATTTGTATTAGTTTGCTGAGGAATAACCAATCATGCGGATCCATACATTACAATATTACTATGGTAACGTTAGTATGTTTGAAAGCATTTGCATATCTATGAACACATAACTGAGAGTAACGGTACTCTACGAACGCAAGGATACTCACGGCAAGAAGGAGGAGTTGAGGTCGCAATGGAGATGGCGATGAAGGTGGAGGTGGAGATGATTGCAGAGAATCTCAAGAAGAGCATAATACAGAAATGCGACTATACTTGCTTTGTATTGTATATGTATGTATATATATATATATATATGATGGCGCCGGGGGTACCATTTGTAATGATAATTACAAGCCGGGTACCAATTTGTTGGCCCGCAAAGGACACACGCCACAGTACATCAGCTACTCATTTACATTCCTCGCCAGTGGCAACAATCCACAATTATCCAGTACTAGCCAATGTAAATTACCATTTTACAAATAAATTGTTTAACATTGTTCGTTTGTCTAGACATTTTATGTTATTAATATTTTTAGTTGTCAACTTGTGACTTTAAAATATAAATTTACTGATATGGAGACATTTTATGTTAACTCTCAACCCTTTGCCTCTACTTTCTTTGGTAGTACGTACGGAGATTTCAACATGATGGCGAATGGTATGATAATGAAATAGCAGAACTTTGTGATATGAAAGGGTGGGAAAGGTACGAGACAAAGACGATATGCTGGCTCTTTACTTGGAGTAAATGTACGGACGATATTATAAATTATAATGTTAAACATGATATGTGAAAGATGATGAAGTGAAAAAGAGATTTTGGATTCTGGTACACACAGAAAAGCGCCGGGAAATGAAACGGATGACAGCTTGGGTGAAATGTACCAGCCTGGCGAACTGAATAATCGCCGACATTTTACTTCTTTGTGCCGAGCGAAACTTGGTTATTATTTTTTATTCAATCTTCTCTTTTAATTATTCATTTTCTTCATAATATTCCCTCTGGGTTTGTTTGCTGACGTCGTATTATATTTGTGTTTATAAGACTTCTTATTTTTAATTCAAATTTGTTTTTTATAATAAAGTTTTTAAACCCGACTATTAAAAATAATAGTTTGTGCTAAAAGTCGAAATTTGTTTAAAAAAATTTTTAAACTGATAAAACAAAAATTTTCAAAACCTTCTTGATCACTTTTGCGAATTTCTAAAATTTCTGTGTACAAACTTTGAAAAAATTTGTTGATTCAGACCAAAATTGCAGCATTCGACGCGATTTTTTCAAATTCGGGGTCGATTAGACTTTAGATTCCATCACTTGAATAATTTGGACATCAACTAAAAAAAGTCTTTTCAAAATTTAAATTTTTTGAACATTTCAAAATCTATTCCATAAATTAATTTCCCATTTTCATTAAATGAAAACTCACAATCGTTATGCGAATTCAAAAAATCTTTTGAAAATTGGACTTGAATCGATAACTTAAATTTTTTTTTTGAAAATTTGAAATTCCCGCAATCGCAAGTTAAGAAAACAGAAAATCTGCGGTGTAGTGAATCGAAACACTAGTACAAACAATACTCAATAGAAAAACATATTTTTATTATTTTTAGAAAGTAAAAAGTTTGTCTCCGTTTCAAAATTCTAAAACAAATAAATATATACAGAAAGATCTATTGTATATTTATCTGAAATAAATAAATGAAATACCCTTGAGTATCGCGTACCAGAAATGCAAGACAGAAAAGTAAAAAAATAATATGACTTTGCATAAAAAAATGAAAGAATATTTTACAGCATTCTTGGTATTAAGTTTTAACAGATCGAAAATATAGAAACTACTTGAAGAGTTTAGTTTGTACAAAAAAGTACTATTGTATTCTATATAAATATGTATCTATGTATATTCATATAAAAATAAAGTGTGTAGTGAGAGACATAGAGAAGCGAGTAAAAAAGAGTTATACATCGTTGAACCTTCGTACAGAAGACACCGGCTTTGTTTGGTGAAAAATGTGAGGGCGCTCATGCAGGAATTCGAATTCACGTCAGTGGTTACGTGTCGCTTTTCTCGCAACCT
Source organism: Microplitis mediator (assembly GCF_029852145.1). Classification (NCBI taxonomy): domain Eukaryota; kingdom Metazoa; phylum Arthropoda; class Insecta; order Hymenoptera; family Braconidae; genus Microplitis; species Microplitis mediator. The sequence continues at coordinate 2,244,443 of NC_079978.1, read as the reverse complement.
ATTCCTTTCTTGTTTAAATTTAAACTTTACTCCTTTTACTTTTTCTTCACTCGCTAAATAATTTTTTCGGCGCACTCGCAACGCGAACCTGCCGTCTCGTGGTTTATCTCAGGTCTAACCACAGACAGGAGACGCGACGCGAAAACTTGACTAGTCCTTGAATTAATCATGACGGCTGCTCTGCATAATTTCATTTTAAACCAGCCTCCGTCCACAGGACGTCTAGCCCCGCAGTGTTTCAGAGTAAATTGTAACTTGTAAACTTGCAATTTGGACTCGAACTTTTGTCAAACGCCCAGCTCGCTCGTTATTGTTAATAATACATACATTTAATATTTATTCAGTTGTCGGGAGAACAATATTATCAAATAAAATAAAAGTACTGTTAACAAGTAACAAGACGCCAGGAAATTGTCCCAAAGAAATATGAGATACGAGGTAAGAATTGTTATAAAAATATATTAAAAAAACTTACCCTTGCTTTCGGTGTTTGCTTTAGTCCAATAGCAGGCTGGCTCCGGTTGCTCTGCAAATAAATAATTTTTCATAAGTCTCTGCTGGAAACAAGTGATAAAATAACAAAAACATTTAATAAAACAACCGGGTAGATATAAATATTTATCGCTGAAACAAACAATCATTTTCCATCAGCTCCGAGCTACTAAATTATAAAAAAAAACTAGGGCCATTATGCTGAAGCTAATGGCCAGAGTAGAAGAAAAATGTTCTAGTGTTACTGTCACGAAGCGCGGGGACCCGCGTAAATCTTAATTGATCCGTGGGGACAAACGAGTGAGCCCGAGCATGTTGAGCACGCAGTGAAATTGTATCAGGAATGAGGGTAGAAGGAGGATAGAAGGAGGCCGAAGGGGATGAATGCGATGTATACAATACGAGACAGTACAAGACAAGGGCGGACAAACCGTTACCGTTACCGTTACTGTTACCGTTAGCGTTACTATTACTATTACCGTGGACTATACGGTCCCTCGTGACTTAACGGCCGCAAGTGAGAGAGCACCAGGTTCGTTATCTCCATTATATGACGGACAGAGAGGACCAGGCCTGAATGCAATATAATGTCCGCTGCGATACGACGTACAGCCAGAACCCCCTAGTATTATCTCTGTCAGTCTGCCTCTGTACTGAGTGTCTCTGTCTGCACGAGCATTACGATTCGCTGTGTCCTCGAGTAGTTTCGTACTACGTGATAATTAAGCGGTTTATACCAATTAATTCCGAATAATTGCATCTCGCAATTAGTTCAATTATTACGGTTATCCTTAACGTGTTGGTCTACCATCAATTCTTAGGAGACCGAACCGACTGAGACGATAACTTTCCCTGTACTGCTGTTTGATGAGAAAGCGCAGGAGTATGGATGCTTATGCTAGATTAGAGCGCTGAGCTTGAGATTTGCGGAATGATATTCTCGACGGTTTGTAATTAAGAACAACCGGAGATGTTTCACCAAAGGGAATAATCTGACGTCATCAAAGGAATCGGATAAATTTTTCATTTAAATATTGTCTTGTTCAAATCGTGATTTAATGATGCGTTGGAATCGAGTTTCATTCAAAAGGAGATTACATTAAAAGTTAAAAAACTGAGAAGTTGATTGCAGATTGGAGATTGAGGAGAGCAGATAGCTGGTATTATGGCTTGGGAGTTTCAAGACGAGTCGCTAGGAAAGAAATATTCAGTCAGGTGTAAACTGAAACGGGATATAATCTTGGTGTCTTTTGTAACACTGGTATCTGTATTTTTTATTAAATACTCGGGCGGTACAAAAGAAGCGTTCGAGTATGAATTTTTTACAGGTTTACTTTAAATAAAAATCCGTTGGCATATGCAAATGGGTTTAATACTTTTTGTACCCCTGGTTTTAGAGGAGTATTAGTCAGTGATCTGTAGGTTGTGACGCCGGTACCAATATTTGCCCGGGAGTTCGCCCTGCTATTATCGACGTTACCGCGTTGAAAATTAAGTGCCCAAGGTGCTCGACCTACTTTAGTAATTACGTACCCAGCGGCATACTTTCTGCTCTCCATACACTACTTTATCCCAACCCCTTTCTTATCGTATGACGAAAAGCTACCTTTTTGTTCCCTGTAACAACAGACTCGCTAATACCGCGATAAAAAAACTCTATTCAAACAATAAAATTGTTGATCCAAATAATTAACAAACCGACTCAACTTTTAATTAAATAAATTTAGTACCCGCGCTGTTTAATTCTGTATGTTAAAAATTTTTACCGATCAATATTTACCCGGAAATTAAATGTGAGATTTTTCTATTTTTTAGCCGCTTACTCTACTAACTGTCAGAACATCTACCTAAAATAGTGAACTATGACACACTGCAGTAGTTAAATTATAATATCCTCGATAAAATAATGATAATAATCAAAGTAATGTTAACATTAAAGTGAAAAGAGAGTACGAATATTCAAAATTTGACGAACGAATGAAAGTAGAAAGGAGTTGCGCAAAAAAATAACCGACAGGTAATCAATATCCGACCGACGACTTGCACGGATGAAACCCGTCTGCGTGCGTTTTACATATAAAATCCTATGAGTAGTCGATAAAATTGTCATTTAAAATGATTTAACAGTAAGCAAAATACTGTCATGTATTCACCAGATCGCGACTATTCTGTCAATACAACAAACATCACTTGTACTTGGACATTTGCATCTAAATCTATATCTATCTATGTCTGTCTGGATGTAGACCCCACCACCAATAACGTGTACTGCAGAGTGCACATACATTAACCTATTTCTATTTAGCGAGGTGGTTTTGCATATGTGTTCAATTAATTTTCCATTTAATTTCTGTAAAATAAATAGCAAATTCAATTTATATTTAGACCGCAACGGAAAATTAAACTAACGTCAGTTTAAACCGCCGGACCGAACCGGGTAACGGAAAATTTGTTTGAGTGATGCTTTATGGGTCATCCGGAGTAGAGATATTAGAGTATGTGTTGTATGTAATATAAAAATATATCGAGGTACGAGTGGAGATCGTATCGAATTTTTATTGCAGTTCAATCTACAATACCGTTGTTTTACGACTCAGCTGTCAATGCGCTTGTCCAGTTTCATGTGCACGATTGGCTTTGCTTTACTTCACTTCTCATTATTTTATTTCTACACTCAAAAGTTGGCGGTGTAAGCGCTCGCTGAGGAAAAAAGTCGCTAATCAATGGCGATAGTTTTAAAAAATATCAAATGGGAAATTTGAACGCGGATACAAATTACGCACGTGTGCGTAGATAATGTAATTGCAATTTGCAGTTTGAATTTTTTTATTATTTTATTCCGAAGCAGCATAGCCGCTGGTGTGTACGAGCTACTAATTATTTCAGGCGTACGCAAATATTAGTGCAACAGTGAGCAAATTAAAACGGATGCCTCTCTAGTTATTGTGTTATATTTTGTTTCATATTATTTTATTTTTTTTTTATTTATTTTTATTTTTATTTGGACTCTCTATAGTTACTTTTGGCTCTCAACGGCACCAACATCAACATCAACATCAATACTAGTAGCAGTTGCAGTTTCACGAGAGCCGTATATAGAAATTTGTACATGTGATTCGCATTATTCTCTTTGTTTTCATTTGCACCTGTCGATTTTGTGGTTTTTCTCGTTCTATTTTCTAGCTTTGCTAGTCATTTCATTTCTAATTTGTCCGGAAATATATTTGCGGTTACTATTCTCTGCAATCGTATTTACACCCGTTAACCCGATTCCATCAGAATACAAATAAAGAAGCAAAAATAATAAAACGGAAAGTTCGATCTCGATATTTTTTTATGTAAGTAATCAAAAATAATTATTTTCCAAATTGTCCGTAAATAATGTAGGTATTTTTGAACCCAAATCATCTCTATTGTGTCCTACATAATTAATTTGATGTCTCATTACATTAAAATAATTTATTTAAGGAATTTTTCGGACTCGGAAAGTGCGAGAAGCCAAATTTGGGCAGATTGCCATGTCTACTCAGAACCTAACTATCCCGTACCAACTTTATTAAAAACTCGTTAGCCCCAATAGCTCAGCTCAAAAATTTCTTGATTCCACGATTTCTTTACTCCATTACATCATTATTCCAAGACAACTCTACCCAAACTTTTGAAAAAAAGTAAACAGCTCAGTAAGCAGGAAAATGCTTTCTTTTTCTCCAAAATTTGGGTAGAGTTGTCTTGGAATAATGATGTAATGAAGTAAAGAAATCTTGGAATCAAGAAATTTTTGAACTGAACTATTAGGGCTAACGATTTTTTAATAAAGTTGGTACGGGATAGTTAGGTTCTGAGTAGACATGAAAAACTGCCCAAATTTTCATTTCCTTAAAATAATTTTGGCTCAATAAGTTATAGATCAAATTGAACGGAATATAGTATAGTGCCGGATAGCTCAACTGGTAGAGCACTCGGCGCGATACCGAATTGGTCTGGGTTCGATTCCCAATTCGGGCTATCTATATTTTTCTCAATTTATCTATAAATTGTCTTATTGAGAAGGTTATTTGCATGTTTGCATGTTTAGGTTTCCACTATATAAAAATGGAATTTTCTTCCACCATTTAAATATAGTGGAAACCTAAACATTATTTGAGCTACAAGAAAAAATTACTAATAGAATTTATTTGAATAAAAGATCAGACAAGTATTTAAATACATAATTAAACAAAAATGTACTCATGTTAATAATCCAACATAATCCGTCAACTTAAAATATTCCGAATTACAAAAACAACTTAAACTTGATGGAAGCTCTCGGATGCAAAGATGCAAATTCGCGTCAAGAGTTTGTTTGATTCACCATTTCATTTGATATCCCCTTATACTTGTCGTTGTACTCATCGTCGCTTCGGGTGTGCTAACTCCATCTATATGTATTCATACACATATACATCCATAAAATATATCTACATGTACGTATGTATATATATAAAGTCTGTAAAGCCGGGAACGAGCTCTATTTATCAGTTCTCTTACCCCTTGGACCGGTTTACAGTTGCCCGTGCGCATACACCAGCTCCACCCTCTTAACATTAATTCAGCTCTACACTTATCGAGGATTTTATTTCGTTACGATTATTTATCCTGTTCGTTCGCTCGATTGCACGCCTTTTCCACTTAACTACACTCTGCTACCAGCTCGCTTGTTCCCTCGTTTAATCCCACTTTTCTCTGGAAAATTTTTCACCCGCTATTTTTATATCTAAAACTTATACATATTCTCAAGAAATTGGATCAATTGGGCTACTCATCCCCCCTCTAACTCCAGCTGCCGGTAATATTCCCAAAGCATTGATACGATTGGATTTCATTGGATTGAATTGGATTGGATTAAAGGGAAATTTATTCTTATCGCATCTCATCGGGAATCCTTGCCAACCACTCGCTATATTCTCTGCTCTCCATTCTCCATTCTCTACCCTCCACATTCTACCCCTCACTCTTCACCCTCTACTCTTTACTCTTTACCTCCACACTCCACCTATCACTCTCTGCATTCTACACTATCCTCTCTCTACTCTAAACTAACTCTAGATGTCGTGAATAATAGTATTGAAGCCAAAGCAAACATAATTAACATCACGGTGAATAAAGAAAATTCAAGAGCCAACTATACTGTGTGTACAGTGTGCCCGTAGGGTTATAAGCTAATGAAAACACTGTGAGTCGTAGTTTCATTCAGGAAACTTTCAAAGAACCCACACGTAATTGACCTATTGAAGTGAATAAACGTACTCTCAGACTATCTGATACACTTTGCTAGCTTCATATATCATCACCGTATATACAGATATATATAAAGCAGCAAGACCTTGCGTCATCGTCAGCCACTTATTCAAAAGCTCCAACAACTAAAATTGACGTTTCGCAAACTTTTTGTGTCCGAGCACACTCGACTCGGTTCCTGTTAAAAGAGAGTCAATATATTGTGTGACACATGTTTTATAACCCGCACACCAAAGATACAACTTTCTGTATCACACTTATTATAAACTTATCGAGTTTGGATATAAATCTACGGTACATGGGATCAACATGAATATGAGATTGAGGATGAGGATGAGGATGAGTATAAATATTAAATATAAAAAATTTCTGAAGATAATTTATTATCGACGAAGGATTATATTATGGCTCACAGGAAATTGCGTCGGAACTCTCGACCCTGTTATCTTTAATGAGCTCTTTCAGCGAACAAAAATCCATTTGTAGAGACACCATTCTATGAAGAGTTTTATTGTAAAATATTACAACGGCCATGGCAACGGGTTATGAAAAACATTACTTTAAATTCTAACGAAAGTTATCAAGCTATCGCAATAAAAAAATATGATTATGGTTAATTATTGTAATTATAACTGAGGAGTTGAGGATGAGCATAAGTAGTATAAGGGGATGATGATAATTATCGTAACAATTAAGTCGTAATTAATGAGTTTGAAGCTGGGGAAAATTTTATTAGAATTATAGTAGTATGTAATATTCTCGGAGACTGTGCTAGTACACGCGGTCTTGACTAAGGAGCCTCTGCTGGAACCTCGGTCTTTGAGAATTAGCCCCGAGTTACAGCGAGGGTTGAAAAAACCGTCGGTGGCTTTTTGTGGTTTATGCAGAGCTCCCGTCAATTATTCAAATAATTATTCTTATTATTGTGACTGTTACAAAAGCATTTAAATATTTATATGTGTATCTAATAATTTTTAATTTAACCGGGTAATTTATTTAAGCTGGGAGTCTGTGAATTTTAGCGAATGATAGTGGACGCTTTAAACTACCACGTGTGCCATCGCCTCGGTCTTTTGGATCTCCGCTCATACCGGGTAGTACTCGCTCATATTTAATTCATGGAACAGAACGCATTCGCGCAACACTTTCGTCCCTTGATAACGTCCGCAAACCCGTCGTCTGCGTACCGCCCAGCGCTTTGCGGAGCAACGTCGGCTGAAATTTAAACGGGTATTCTCCTGCCGTCGACAAACTCATGGGTGTGTAGAGCCCCTATACAAGCTCGCCGACGACAGCTACTGAAATTATAACGTGGAATTGTCACTGAAATAATGTGTTTGTTCAGTAGTACCGAATGACAAAAAAGGATCAGCAGGAACAATGAGGGTATTAGAGACACAAAGCCCAAAAAATATTATTAAAAAGAGAAAAAAAATGTGTGAAGTTACGTTTTTTTTTACTGTCCGACACTCGTGTTAACTTTAAACACTCTTTTAAAATGTGTGAGCATTTTTTGACATTTAACAATTCAGCTTTTATGTGTATTAAACTGCGCACATACAGCCGAGAAGGGGCCGAGTGAAAGCAGGAGCAAGAGACCAAATAGAAGGGAGAGACGAAAATGTAAAACTATTTACACTGTCGAGAAGTTTGAATAATAACCTGACATTCGCAACGAAATTCGCGAGAATATATATTTTCGTACCGCAAAATTTTTTCATTTTAAATCTTATTACACTCTATACTTTATATATATATTTTATAAATTACATTTTCTCGTTTCATTTTACGTACTGCTCGACTATAAATACCATTCCGGGTTGAGGTTTGCCAGATAATACAACCGAGAGCTTACAAAGGAACAGTATGAGTTAGTGTTTATTCAGCATTCTCGATTTTCAGTAACGAAAGACACTGCTGGGGATAAAACCTCACAGGTGTGCATGCATTGTTATTTCTAGGTATGGAGGGATGTGTCTAGAGTCTCAAGTCTATATGTATATATATAAATGTATGAATAATATGATGGTATTATATAATATAACTGTTGCCGGTTGGCGGTTGTTTTACCTCTGCCTCGGGCGACTGGACAATGAGCGAAGTCCTCGGAGGCTTCTCCGGCGGTACTTTCTTGAGGGTCCCGGAAAACGTGACCCCTGTGGGTGCGGTGAGACTGCTGGCAGAGGTGACGTTTATTGCATTGGAAGATGAGCAAGAAGAAGAAGAAGAAGGACAACTAGCAACAATGTTGTCTGGCGCGTCTGCAGTCGACTGGCACATCAATCGATACTGGTGCTGGGAGCCGCGTGTCCCGTCATTCCTTTCAAACTGTGAGTTAGTTGGTAATGTAATTTGCGATGCTCGCTCTAGCTCAGATGACTCGACTTGAATGCGAGGCGATAATCTATCGGATGTCAGTGATTGACACATTTGATTGGTAAAACCGGCGGCTGACAGATATGCGTTACCAGAATTACGATGTAATAAATGCTGATGATCGATTATTTGCTTGTGCTCGGACTGATGATGATGTTGCTGCTGTTGTTGGTCGATAGCTTGATCCGCGAAGGCTTTCATTTGCATGTGATGCATGTCGTTGAAGACGTTTTTCTGCTGTAACTCTATAGCCTGGCGCATCGATTTTTCGGTCGCCTGACGGTCTTGCAGACACTGGAGGCGTGACTGCAAATCAGTTTGGTGGTGCTGGTACTGAGCAACTTGATCCAAAAGCTGATTTTGATTTTGTAGACACTGGAGTCGTGCCTGAAGATCACTTTGTTGACGTTCAAATTGGCTAAGCTTCTCGGCAATCATATCAAGACTTTGTTGATTGTGCATTTGCTGCTGCTGCTGCTGTTGTAGATGCTGCTGAGAATGATTGTATTCGGTTTTATCAGCAAGCAAATCTCCCGAAGCAGACTGAAGATTCTCAGCTTGGCTCTTACTGTGTGTTAACAAACAAGCAGATATATTGTGGCTTTTCTTGTGACTGTGTATTATGTGATCACTCTGCTCAAGCGGTTTCATCGGATTATCACCACTGAAATCTGTTACAACAGTCAGCAGCGTCTTAGTGTCAAGCTTGGCTTCACTTAACGCAGGAAACTGATGACACAAATTTGGACTAGCACGTTGAGACGATGTAGTACTTATCCCAGGACCGAGATTCGCTACAGAGCCGGTGATTGGTTGATCCTCGAAATCCTTGCGAGAGAGTTCCATGTGTTTGGTCAAATCTGCGCTAACATGACGAAGATGACGGCGCTGTTCCATTATCGTGTTCTGGCTGATGTTAGGAATCGGCTGAAATGCAACTTGGGGAACTCTGATGTCTTTGCCACGTTGCTGCTCGTCAAGAGGGATCATCACTCGGGGATCTCGGCGTTCCTCCGACGGGTTTCGTGAACGAGGACTCGTTGTGAACATTGGATTCGGAATCATAGTGCGCTCGACATCGTGACGCTGACGTTGCTCAGCCCAAATTACCAATTCCTGACGTGTTTTTTCGAAATTCTGACTAGCAACGTATGACGGACTGTTTTGTGGAGCTCGTTCGCACGAATTATCACGAACGGCCATAAATGGCATAGGCGATCTTCTCACATCTTCAATACGCTTCGGATCAATAACTACAGGCATTGGCGAACGTCGATGCTCTTCAAAATAATCCGAACGTCTGTTTTCTTGCTGCATTACTGGACGTTGATTTGGACTAATGTTTCCCCATTCGGATGGTTTTCTATTTGTTATGTCAGACATGACGCTTTTTCGATTATCCTGTCGCACATCGTAGGGCATTGCAGATACTCGGAGAACCGGTTCAATTCGTTTAGTAGAATCATTTTGAAAAACTTGATTATTCTCTGCAGTCCACTTTTTTTCGGTCAACCCCGACGGAGGTTTCCGTGCAGTCAACGTAGACGCGTCTCCTGTATCTCCAGGGAACGTAAAAGTAATAGTATCATTTCGTCTGGGAAAACTTGTAGTCACGTCTACAGATACAGATTTGCGGTGTTCGGAGCGCGACACATAGAGACCGCAGTCGCTTGCTATCGTGTCGACAATCGTGTCTCTCGTTGACTGATCATTGGTTGAATCAACGTATAAACCGTCCTGGCGTGTTCTTGGTGTTTGATTAACAGGAGTTGGAAAAGATCGGGCATCTGATACGGGAACAGCAGTAGTCGTTGTAAGTGTAGTTGCTGGTTCCTGTGATGTAGGAGGTACATTTTGATTAACAACGCCAGTATTTGCTGTACTAATACCAGCTCCAGGAGTATTAGCATTAGTAGTAGTAGTAGTCATGGGTTTAATTACTGGCATATCAGTAATTGATTTTCGATTTCCCGAATCACTGGTGATCTTAGAATTAATGCGAGGGGGTACCATTGGTTTAGGACCTCGTGTTGTATTACTATTAACAGATCTATCAGTTCCCGATGCAATAACGTTTTGTGCGATCGGCTGAATGATAGGTTGACCTTGATATTGAGACACCTCTTGTGAGTATCTCTGGGGATTAGGTGAAGTTTGTTGATTAAACTGTTGAGCCGTGTAGATAGGGGCATGTGGATTATAGGGTATTGGATTCATCAAAGTCTGTGGATATTGACTGTACGTATACTGCGGTTGTCCAGCAAATTGACCATAACTTTGAGATACTGTGGGTTGAGCCGTCATTATAACACCCGGATAAAAACCAGGTGGTTGGGGACTTGCCGATTGCGATGGCAACTGAGAACTATGCTGGACTGTTACATAACCACCAGTTGGTCCGCTAAACACCGGATTACCGGTACCCTGAGTGTGAGCATAAAGCGATGAGTCTCTGTACGTGACGTCTCTTGTCACGTAGCCGACGCGATCGCCGTATTGACCCGCCTGCTGGGCGTACATCTGCGATCTGACCTCAAATGGACCGCGAGCTTGTGGATACTGACTCTGATCAGGTACAAAATCCGGTACAAAGTGCGGCTGAATTTGTACTGGCAGTGTCTGAGTAGCTGTTTGAGATACATGGGCGTGTTCCAAGCCAGCTTTGTCTGATGGATACTGCTGGTGTTGTACAGGAAGTTGTCCAGCGACGACAGGGTGTCGATCCTCTGGTTGACCCATTGTTGACTGTAATCTCCCGGAAGTGGGGTAAATGCCTGTTTGGGATACTGATGGATAATCCATTGACGAAACCTCCGAATGTGGATACTGTTGTTGTAAACGTGAAGATACTGCTGCCGTTTGTGATGGCTGTTGCAACGATACAGCGGGATTTCGTTCCAATCCCATGCGCTCGTAATCCACTGTACGATTTTCAAAGCCATTCGATAAGTCAGGTTTTGATTCAGCTGCTTTAATGCCATTTTGATTGGGCCCATTTGACTGATGGTGATGCTGCTGTTGCGTTTCACCGGGGTTTTCATTTTGAATAGTGCCATTAGGGGGTTCTCCAGAACCGGATTGTGACATTGCGGCCCCCACCGACGGTCTTCCGCCGATGTAGCCGAGGATTCGCCCCAATCCGCACACTGTGGCGGCTTACGAGGCACTCGAAGCAATTTATCGTAACAACATAAACAAAGCAAAACTATTAAGCCCACTTATATTATTATTATTATTAATATCACTATTACTATTTATATATTTTATCAGAAATATTCTCTTCTCGCTGCTGTAGACTTCCTCTGGACCACGTTCAGTTTGACGATAACTTTCTCATCGATTCTCCGGCTTTACGATTCAATGCTTCAGAGAATATCTGCTGTTCAAACGTACGCCAAGTAAAGAGAATGATTCAATTCCAAAGACAGATAGTAGAAGATCTTGTTCAACTTTTTTATCATACAGATTTTCTTTGCTCACAGTAGCCGTCTCCTTTTTCGACGCACAAATGGATTTATGAAGAATGCTTTTTGTCGTAAAAACTTTCATGCTTTTGTAAACAGCATAAAGTTGATTTTAAATTTACACTCGACTGATATTTCTTCTTTTATTTTTATTTGTTTTACTTATATTTGTTAAATATAGCTTTCAAAGTATATTATCCGTTTATAAATTTATTTTCCAATAATTACTGTATCAATAGAAACGAGTTCAGTCAAGGGAATCTGCAATTTATTCAATTTACTGGCAAATATTTTACTTAAATAAACATTTCAATTCCAATGGGCTCTTCATTAATATCGTGATATATATAACAAAACCTTTTGATGTATTTAAATATATCTCCATAAATACATATATAAATTACTGACTGATTTTCATGAGTGATGACCACAAATTAGTCAAAATTGAATCAAACTAATGGCTCACTAGACATTCTTTGCTCTATATCATTTTCCAATACTATAATTTCGTTGCATTACCGCGCACTTTAACTCAATAAAGTACAAAAAAAATAAACAATAAAATACTTAATCGATAAACGCACTTCGATTTGATTTTTTCATTTTCAGTTATGATAAAGTAACACATTCACTATTCAGTCAATGTCATTGTCAATCATGTTTAATTTTTTTATCGCGTACTCTTGTCACAGCAGACAACGTCCACTAGATTGACGTTGCTTCAAATTAATTTTCCAGCCACACCCAAACGAGTTTATCTGTAAAATATAACAAACATTTGCGTTGCTCATATCAATGCCTATATACTTCCCTCTTCACACGAGGCGGTAGCAGTAACAGTAAAATGACTCGTTATGTGCTGATTGTGCTCCCGCGATCAATATACATAAGACTTCATTCACCCTTAATCCTAAGCTCTCCGTACCAACAAATCAACTCAACTTAATTACCGCCCAGCACAATGTGCGCTAGTTCACTCATAATCATAATCCTAATCATAATAATAGTCTTAATATCATCAAAACTAAACTAATTAATATTTTCTCAAATTTACAATCCATCATTAGAATTGCTGAGGAACTCAGAACCTTCGATCTTATAAACAAACTCCAGCAAGCATTACTATACCTGACACCTAGCAGAATGATTAAGACTCGGCGCGAGAAGTTGGATAGTTATTCACTCATTGAATATGTAAGCCGAGCAATAATTTCAACGCGATATTGGGCAAAATTCAAGTTAGTTCGTGATCCAATCAGCAAAGCCGATTAAATCCGATAATGTGAACTTGGAAATGTCAGGCCTTCGGTTCGGCAAACGAATATCCCCGGAGTAGTTACGGGCAGCCGACTAACAAACAGCCTGGTTGCCAACCAACCAGCTAGCAGCAGCCTACAATCCTAATATCTACTCGCTTGCACCGGATCCCAGTCTAAATCCCAATTAATCGCCGGGACCACTGATCTATCGATCCGGCGCACCGATATCATGGTAATTCCACAGTGATATGTCGTACGTCATCCAGCGGGAGATCGTTATACCAGTTGGTCCTCCGGCGGCACATACGTCATCTATGTTTGCACGGCGTATATTGACTTTCACGAGCTTTTTCCACTATTTTTTTCCTATTTTACTCTTCATTCATTCAGTTTTTGTTTTCTATGCGAGGATCCATTTCAATCGAAACCTACTCCATTTGAATGATCTATAGAATATTTATGTCCTAATGGAAAACCAACTCATAACTCTACTTTTTACGTATGCTCGTAAAAATGATTAATAATAAGATCTATTTTACATGACGGGGTATTTGTGCAAGATGACGGCTCGAATAGAACGTCGAGTGATTTAATGAATAGGAACTTCACGTAATAAGCAAAAAGCACCGAGAAATTTAGTTATATCACGAGATCCTCTTCAGCGTGGGCTCACGAGGTATCTTAATAAGGATCGCTTCAATGAAAATCTCTCTCGAGTAGATCTATAATTCTCTAGCACTGAGTGCTACATACAATAATATAGTGTAGCACAGTATAGTGCAGTATCATTATGATGTTCCGGTGATTATCGTAAACCAGTACAAGATTTACTGCCTTAGGACTCATTACTGGGTAACGAGAATCCCCAGATTCGATATGCTCGGCCAGGTCTTGCTTGTCCATTTGTAAAATAACGCAAATAGCTGATAGCAGAGAGAAACCCTTCAGCGAACTCGATGATATGTGAAAACATCATACATTTCACCCTCAGAGATATTACATGTAATTTTTTTTTCCGTCTCTACAAATGCTCCACTTTTTCGATCCCCTGGGTACACACTCGTTCATCTACGCTTTCAATACATGCTTTTTTTCTATATATTTTTTTCTCATTTCCTCGAACTCATTCCTATATACGAAATTTTTTATCCTTGAATGGTTCTTTTTTTCGGGTATTATGGGAGCTAAATTTTTTTCGAGTAATAAAATATAAATCGATAGGAAATTTATAAAAATATAATTCCACGGCAATATATATTAGCGATAAAGGATTTTAATGCTTTTTTTTTTCAGAAAATAAATAAAATATAAATTTATGTTTATGACTGCAATAAATTGACGTGAATATCTTCCATCAGGACACAAACAACCGTCACCTCAATGGCATATGGGCGCTGACACAGGCGGAAATAGCTGATAAAACGACCGTAGATATTTTCCTCCAGAAAACTTGTATGCATGCGAGAAATTGATATTTCATCGTTTCCCATATGCAAAAAAAAATAAATAAAAAAATATATATATATATATGTATAAAATTCCGTAGCTATTTCATTCATACAACCGAACGCTTTTGCTGTTTTGCGCTCGCACAAAGTCTTTGTCCATGAATATTTTATACGTTACGTCGGAAGTGAATGAAAAATATAAAGAAAACATTCCTGTCAACAGCATACCTCAAAAGAATCACAGTAATACGTTGTCGCGTTGTCGCATCGTCAAACCCAATAGTAACACGACTTTTCTCGTGACTTCCGTTTCCTATATATCCTATATATATATACAGAGAAAACAGCCTCACCCTAAAGCTAAAACCCCTCGAAAACTACCAAGGATTTCCGGTAAAGCCCGAATAAATTTTCGTCCAATCACTAAATTTATCTACTCATGAATAAACTAATGATTTAATTGAATCGTTGGACGCCTTAAATTTTCTTACTCGACAGCGGTTTTATATTTTTTACGAGCGAAGCTGAAATACATTTTTACATGTTTTCTCATGCAAAAAGACATTTCAGCAAACAAGAAAAACCAACTCATCCATATAATTTATTTACATTTTCATATGTATGACCTATTTTTCATTTCCTGATTAAAATAAATGCCTCGTGTATGCAAACATAATACTGCAGTGAAAATAAAAATTCTATAGATACGTAAATTAATGAACTTTATGTTCAATAATTTACACAGCAAACTACCTCGTCCGGAATTTCACTGTAAATTATTATTTAAAATTTCATACTTCCAGTGTAAAATTTCCGATTCCCAATTAAACTAATAGGTACATACATATTATTTGAAGCAGCCCTATTGTACCAACTGTTCATTTTGTTGGTGTATTTGCAGAGGTCTTATACACCAGTGTCTCGTCTATAACAAGTAGAAGTTTGCCCTTCCTAATCTGTCTTTACACAGAACATGTCAGTCGGTATTCTCAAAGCACCTTGGTCTAGGGAATTTGCAATGGGTTCACGAACTGGACTAACCGAAAACTGAGCATTTACGTATATTTGAGTACACAGCTATGGTTAACTAGACGTTAGCAAGTAACCTCGCTTGGGATAGCATCCGTATACCAAAAAGCCGGTTTAAGCTATACTTTGACCAGCTTGTTAGCGCAAAACTTTTTTAACGATGGAAAGTTTATCCGTTCGGTTTATATGCGACAAATTAATTAGACTAGATAAATGTCATTTCGAGGGCACATAAGCTCGCACGGAAATTATTAATCCAACAGCTGAAAAAAAATCAACTCAAAATTCGCGCGGAAAATCTTTTTACAAATCCGTGTTATGGAATTAATAACAACAGTATACATTTTTATGATTTATAAAATTTTGATAGCGAATTTCAAGTCATGCTTTAAAATATATAAAAATTTCTAGAGGGAAATCCGCAGCGACATTTATATTTTGAACACCAGAAATTAATCATTTGAAAATAGTTTAAAGCGGATTATTGATAATGTCATAATATATACATGTATATGTATGTTAAAATGTCAGGGTAGCAAAATAATAATTATATAAAGAGAGAGAGATAAAATGAAATAAAACAATACAACAAAACATGAGATGATAATCAAATTCATTGAAACAGTTTGTGATATAATTCTCACCGGACTATATATTTATCAATTTATCGTAGTTTAAACTGGGCAATTGTTTGCGCGTACGTTTTCGAATCCGAGCACACAGGACTGTACATCTAGTAGTGGTAGTAGAAACACTGGGATTTGTGTGTTTGTTATTGATCGGTACTCTCAGTTTTCAATCAGGATGTATAGACTCGATCAGATCTGTTGCAGCGGTCCGTTATATGTTTTATAGACGTTAATTAACAAATTCCCAAAGCCAATAGTGAACAAAAGACAGGATGCGTGGTCGGAGAGATGTTTGAAAAAAGCCAAAATTAAATGAAAAAATATATAACTATGTACAGTACTACTGTCCATAGAGTACTCAGTTGACCTAAATTTCCCAGAGGGATTTGATCCTACACGGGCACATGCTAATACACGTGGACCGCAGATTCATACGTCCATCGCATCTAGCATATAACCATTCCGGTGACCTAATTCACCGTTTCACTTATTCACATCTATGCACATTCATTTATTTTATGTGGTACAGCCAGTTACCGCATCATCATTAAAATAGTCGACATTAAATAAAAAAGCTTTCGAGAATGGGACTTTTAAATTTAACTAAACGACTAAAGCTTTGAATTTAAAAAGTACTTTTGACGTTACTGGCTTTACTTTTAAAACTCGCGGATTATCATTATAGCTCCTTTACTACATTCAAAGGATTATTTTTATATCGAATGTTCGCGGTATCTTGACTCGCGGGCTTCTGAATAAAGATAATGGTTATGGTGGGCAGAAAAAGCTATCAGGGTATTCTTTAAAACTCTCAGCTCACCTCAAGTTTACTATTAACGGAGTTTTATAATTTCCATATTTATTAACTTGCTCAGAACTTGTGTTTTTTATTTCACCTTATTTTCTTACTCAACAACTGTACAGACTTTTCTCCCCGGAGAATCGCGGCTGCTTTCATGCGGAAGTCCACGGAGGACTTGGAAAGATGAAGAGAAAGAGGTGGAATTAAATAGAGACAGAGATATGGATAGATAGGGAGTTAAAACCACACCCGAAGAAGCACTAATTTAAAACCTGTTCATAGAACTTGCAAACAACAGCATTATCTTACCACCGCCAAGTCCCGGTACCACGAACCTTACGATTTTATTGTTCATCGTCAATTAAAAAACTCTCGGGAAAACTGTAAAACTTTGCAATACAATATTGTTATTTAATAATTCACAAAGTTAACTTTCCATGAAAATTTTTACAGAGCTTTGGTTTTTAAAATATTGTACCTGCTGTGCTAGATGGATTTATTTAAAAGCCCGAACAATAACAAGCTGCTTTACAAATATGATGTGTAATCTCTGAAAGGCATTGGTAAGATAAAATTGCAGAGTAAGAAGTTTACTTCTGCTGTTATAATAATAAAACAAGAAAAGCGAGTTTTAAAGCAAAGCAAGAGAATTTTCTCCAAGTCGTTAAAGTTTCAAAAGAACAAATTACAGCTGAGCTCAGTCTGAAGACGGATGCGCACCCAACGAGAATGAGAGACCAGTCGCTAATAACAATTAAAAACAACACGTTTGACACGAGGGTAAAGTTAGCAGACGACTAAAGTACTTCGTGAATCCTTTTGGTTCAATAAAAAAATAAAGTTAAATTATCTTTAGGTAAAATAAAGGATGCCTCGGAATTTGAGTTCTCGGAGACACTGAGAAAAATCGATTGCGTCAATAAATCAGAGCATTAAAGACTGGATTTTGTGGATTAGTTTGATCTTTATTATCGTGAAAACGCAGTTGGAATTGAATTCAAAAAAGTGCTTCGCGCTCGTTGTCATTAAACGTCTTTTGTTTCTGAGCGGGTGAAATCCGGCTATTGGAGACTCTCAAACTTCCGAAAGCCTTTACACGCTGTAACTCTTTAACCTCAACTTTACCACTTCAGTCCTTTTCTTCTCATTTATTTCCGGGGCTCTGAATGGCCGCAGTTTAGTTCTGTAACGTAAACGCGCACTCGTGTAAGCTTAATATACGGGGGTCCAAAACCCTCAGAACTCTCAGTCTACTCAACAACCGAGCAAAAGCCACGGTATAAACCCGCTAGTCCTTTCACAGTATTCAAGATTCGATAATTACAACACGCCTCGACGAAACTACAGCTGGGCTTCCTGGATGACGTCGATTACCCTCGGTTTCTACTGCCGCCGTCGTCGTCGTCATCCTACTTCGAAACATTCACCTTGCTATTCTGTAACGTTGGCTCCGAGCCATCATCCAACGAAGCCGCATAAACGTGCATTGCATCTAGATATTGCACACACGAGTCCATTTACTGCTGTACTATAACCAGTTCTATGTACTGCTCTACGTCGATGACAACAGCGACGTTGAAAAACCCAAAAATTTTTTTTATTCACCGGATCCTTCGCCTCACGGCCGCTCTAGTCTCTCAGCTTTATAGTTTCACTCTATCCACTGTCCGCAGTTTCCTCATGGACAAAAAAACGATGAAAAAAAAAAAAAAATCGATAGAGAGAATAAAAAAAGCTTTCAGTTCGTATTGAATAGCGAGTTAGTGAATTTAAAAAATAGAATTAAAGATTTGAAATATATTTTTTTTTATATTTTAAGAAATGCTTTTTATTAGACTCTGAATTGAGGCTATTTAAATTTTTTAGTTCACTTAACGATCTGGAATTTTTATGCGACTATTTAATGAATATAAACATGTGAATTGGCGGCATTAAAAAGTTTTAAGAGCTTTCAAGGTGGTTTACTTTGCTGTTAGTTTACAGGGTAATGTTAAAGATGACAATGATCGAGGAGATATTACTATGCTGTTTGAAAATAAGAATAAGAAGCAGTGAAGAAAGAAGAAGAAGAAGAAGAAGAAAAAGAAAGTGGTTGAGAGACGAACTCGGTAGAATATAAAAATCTCCGTGTAACTTCCGCATGGATATTGTGGAGAAATACCAAAAGATTGATGGAGCCCAAGCTCAAGTTCACCCCCATCAACCCAACCAACATTCAGTGCCGCACTCGGGGTATTCCCGATGTCCCATCAGGATCGGGCGTTGATGACGGCAATAAGTTAACCGACCGGACATTCTCGGCACCGGTGGCCCTCCCACGTCATACCTGTTCCACTATTACCGTGGGAATAAGAATTATGGATGAGTCCGGTCTATAGAAAAGCAACCAACATCGAAGATGGATGCTCAGGTCACGCATAAACCCGTCTAGTCTCATCCTATTCGGGAATAAATCTTCTCTAACATACCTACATTTTTTCATCTTTAATAATTTATCCAGATTAAATATACATTCTACCAACAGGTTGTTGCAGTTTGTTACGAAAAATATACACAATGTTGTTGCTATTACTACTATATTTTTTTATGTTAATTGTGCAGACCGGCAGGGTCGTAATTTTTTTTTTCTTGTAAATATGAACGGTAAAATGAAGTATAAAATAAAATATATAAAAAGTATGTTGTTGGAAAACTGGAAGTAGCTAAGAAGAGCTAGTCTGAGACAAGATGACGTAGGAAGGAAGAAGAATGGGCGGAAACTAAAAGCTCAACACTCAGGAGTCCTCATGTAGCGCAAGACGATGTACCAAACGAGACAAAACTATTTTATCTGAGATGTATACCTACAACTATACTCAGATACTTGCTCCTTTTTCACCCTGTGCACATCTATATCTACAGAGGACTTTTTTATAGAGATATATATCAAGTGATGTACTCGACCCGGACGTATCACGTAATTTCTCTCAACTAAATTTTCTGGAAAACTTCAATTCGACTCAGCTCATCAGTTATTACTTTTTCCGCATTAAATTCTATGAAATAATCGGCTTAAATTATTAGCAGAAGAGCATCAGGCAACAGACCAATGCACCTCCACATAGAATATTATATTTTAAACGCATCACTTTCGGAATAAATAATAAAACTTTTAATTTAATAATTTATTGTACCAAATATATCGCACTCAAATATTTCTATCGATTAAAATATTGTTTCCGCGTGATCAAGTTCAAATAATTTTCAGTCGTAGAATTATTTGTCAGTTAATATATTACACTTCTGGCATAGAATTAAATGGAGCAAATAATGAGGTGTCTAAAAAAAATAATCTCGTACAGACGAGTATGAATAATCGAAATGAAATATAATTTTTCGATAGATTTGTGCGGATATAAAAATATATGAGAATATAAAAATAATAATAATGAAAAAGTAAAAGCCGATGAACTTCAACTCTGGTGTCGAAGCTCGTTGAGTCGCATACGCGTCATTAGAGCCCATTTGCCTTTTACAGCAAATCGATTATCGATTAATGCATTGTCTCACTCAACGATATTACAATTCACTCGTTTTTATATCATCATCACGACCACAACTACATACAACACGTATTTTATTATTATTATTATTATTATTATTATAATTATTAGAAACTACTACTATCGCTGCTACTTCACCTGATATCGATACTCCCGTAATAACATTTACTATTCGATCATCCTGAAATTTGAATGGTGAAACTATTAAGCTACTTTGTGATCATTACCGTTACGAGGTACATTAGTTTGTCAGTTTTAGTGAGTCTACTATCAGATAGTAGAGCAAAATTTATTATTTAAATAATTAGAGTTCATATTTGGCTCATTTTAAATTTTACTTTTAATCATCAGATCGTTTAATAATTCAAAATAATTAATGCAAGTTAATTATTCATTATTATACCATGAAATATGTAGTAGCTAATTATTCAGTTGATGTATGAACCGGAAATAGAAGAGGGCTGGGCTAATTGAGGTACCAGAAAAATTTTAATAATTTTTTTAAATTTTTGAATTTGCAAAATCTACTGTCTTAAAGTGAATCAGTGAAAAGTAGTCCAATCAGTGAATACTCACTAAACGAACAGTCTCAAGTATATCACTAATTCAGTCAGTGATATACTTGGGACTGATTCTCAGTCAATATTCACTGATTTGCAAAACTTTTTACTGATTCATTTTAAGAAAGCAGCATTTTGAGAAAAAAAAAGTATATTTTTTTGGTGATCAGCCCATTTGACCCGCCTCTACTCCATAAAATGATAACACCGGCACACAAAAAAAAAGTTGTACACCGTCAAATTTTCGAGAAAACTTTGAAAAACCGAAAAAATGACGAAAATCGGCAGTTTAAGTGATTTAAAAATTTTTTCGATCCAAACCAAGCATGATTCCGAAGTATTTCGACCCGCTAAATACTTATCTGAAGTTTATTTAGACCACAAGCCGTTAAAAGTTTAAGTAAATTCCAAAAAACCCTGAAAAATTGCAAAAAATTCCAGATATTGTGTTGAAAAAAATTTTATAAAATTAGATCGATCACGGTTCTCATGTATTTTGATCCGCCGAATATAAATCTCGAACTTCTATGGCCCAGAAATCTCTAAAAATCTAAATAAATGAAAAAAAACCACTGAAAATTAAAAAAAAACAAGTCTTTTATGATAAAAATCAATTTTTAAATAAAAATAAAAAATTTTTAACATGTTATCCGATCTGTGGAATATAAATTTGAAATTTTTTGATCTAAAACCTCAGAAAATTTTAGTTAATTCAACTTATTTTGATATTGTTTTTATTACACTAGTGTCTTGGTGGAATTTTAACTGATTTTTTACTGATTCATTTAAAGAGAACAGCATTTAGAGAAAAAAAAAAGTATATTTTTTTGGTGATCAGTCCATCTGACCCGCCTCTACTCCATAAAATGATAATGAAAGACCTTACCAACGAACCATTTACTAAATCAAGCAATAAAGCGCCGGCGAATCAGAATAGTTAAACGGCAGCAATAATTTGTCGTAAAAGAAACCATAAAAAAAAAATATAAGAAATAAAAAACGTGTAATTTATTTTTATTAACAGTTTGAGTTGAGTCGAAAGTAAAAAAATTCTTCCAACTTAAGGGCGATTCGAAATAAAAGCACTTGGAATCATTGATAGAAGTTTTTGTCGATAAAAAATTCTTTTAATAGGATTCCAGATAACTTTTTGTTTCTCAAGTAATTTGATTTATTTTCCCGGACAAATTAATTCGTAGTCTCGTAGTTTTGTTGGGTCAACGCAACGTACTTTTAGGCTGCCGATTCGAAATAACAATTGAAGTTATTTAAGAACACAACACCCACAAAAGTATAAATCTTTATAACAATACAAGTCAAGCAATTAGTAAGATTGAAAAAGTTTCGCCGAGACGGCAAACAGACTCAAGTTTTATCTTTATGTAGTCTGAGTTGTATTGAACCGAAGGAACAAGAAAGCGAGGAAGCTTTTCCGGCAGCACTAACTCAGAAACGCATCCAGCCTTAATTTAGGTTGTATTATGCTTTGAGACAGAACCCGCCCGATCGGACGGGTGCAGCCGACGACTCTTCCATCCGCTCAAGTCCCATCTTTAGACTGACATGGGTAAAGTTAGAGGAGTAAGAAACTCTAAAACTTTTGGCGTCATGGCAAGTTGCTTCTACACTATCGACATTATCGCCTTGACTTTGTCCTCTTCTCTTCCCTTGCAACACATCCTCCACCCACTTGGCAGCCAACCGCATTATAATTTCCTGGCTGAACAACCTTTTGTACCCACCCTCGACACCCCGTACCCTCACCAGCACAACCACTGGCTCCACGTCCCCACGTTTATGTTTTATGTCTATATTACAAATAATGGAATTCACACTTGCCTACTCCTGTTTCTTGCCAACTCTACGAGCCACCAACTCATCCGTTAACCGTTTCAATATCAACTTAACGCCAGAAAACTTTTTCAACTTTCCTAATATAATTTACAGCCCATCTGCGCTAACTAACCTAATTCAGTATCGTCAGACTCCAAGGACTGGCCGTCATTTTTTTTTTTTAATTCACTTTTGATAAAACAAAGATTACAATTTCGACGTAAGAAATTTTTTTTTCTTCTTCCGATCCTCAAATGATCAAATTATTGAATTAAGTGTCCAACTGCGGGTAATTTCGACCCAAGTACTTGACTTTAAATTCGATTTAAAAATTTTCCAAGCATTTGCATTCGATAAAATTTAAAGAGCTGAAGAAAAAAAATTCCAGCGATGAATGAATTAATTTCGGAAGCACGTTGCTGAATGTAACAGATATATAAGCCCGGGATATCCGTATTCCGCCTCAAGGCTACAAGTTGTCGAGCTTGAGAGAACACGAACTCACTGACCGGGCAATGCCAGTAGTTACAGACATTGCGGTCAGCCTGCAGGCTATTTTACTCAACATTAATTGTAGTAGTGAGCCTCCCGTGAATTAATGAACTAGTAAACTTATTGTTGCTGTTTATAACAACTTGCTCACTGAATTTCCTAAATTTATATAAATTATAACCGTCCACTTTCTGGATTAATATAATAACCCATAAATATAAACTGACATTTTATCCCCTCATAATCATAACAATTTGTTGTAAATATCCATCGAATTTTATGTAATTTATATGAATATTTAATAAAAGCTCGTAAATCAATATCCCAAATATATATTAATTAATGTTGTAATCAAATCCTATATTTGGTCAATCAGTAAGCGGTAATCAGAAACCGGTGATTGAATAAAACGGTAAAGATTTGAAAATAAAATAAAAAAATATATAAATCAATCTGTTGTTGAATATCCACAAGCCTGATAACAATTGTGAGTAGAGGGTAGAATAGAATTTAGTCCAGTGAAACATATGCAAAAGCACACAACTATCGATTGTCTGTTGTACGTCAAATTGAATCGTACTCAACTGGAAATACCTCTAGACCAAAATCCATTCTGCAGCCTAATCGCGGTTACACTCATCCGTTATATTGACACCC
This sequence comes from Microplitis mediator, assembly GCF_029852145.1. Classification (NCBI taxonomy): domain Eukaryota; kingdom Metazoa; phylum Arthropoda; class Insecta; order Hymenoptera; family Braconidae; genus Microplitis; species Microplitis mediator. The sequence continues at coordinate 2,220,583 of NC_079978.1, read as the reverse complement.
GAGACAAAGTCGAGATTGTGGATGACTACACCATTAAAATAACCATATAATGATCTCTATCATGCGTTAGATATGTCATGTTGCTCATCCAAACATACCGTCACCCATACCCAGTCCACGCCCACAAATGATATGCACACAAACATTACACATGCGTGTAAGCATCCGTGACACGTATATCACGTATATGTACATATATATGACCAAGTAATTGTCTGTAGCAATACAGACTTCCTATCCAGACTCACAGTCCCCGAAATTATGCCCGAGAATCGGGTAAAACACTTTTACCCGCAGTAATTTAATGTTTATCCTTTGATATGATGATCTAATTTTGAATTTCCGGTGTAATCACGTCAGTGACAAAGGTAATAAACAACTAGGTGAAAAAATTAAGTCACGTATGAGCAGACAGTTGTATTAATAAATCAGCCAGCGGCGGTATTTCTTACGCACGAGTAAAAAAAATTTTATATGCCGGTTGCGTAAATATTCAGTGCCTCGGGTGATGACCTGCATGAGTAAAAAATGTACGTACATTTTTTTTTTTTTTCATTCTTTTTCAAACCTCAACTTTACGTCTATTCAAACTTTTTTTTAAAATTTTTATTCCTGTTCATACTTCTGTTGCTGTTTGTATTTTTTGTTGCCGCTCATCGTGATTCGCGAAGTGCAAATAAAGTGGAGGTTGAATCGATGAGTAATGATATGAGCGGGTATGAGAGGTAGAAATGTGGGTGAGTGAATTAGATATGAGATGAGTAGCAAACAAATCATGTTGGTATAATGTGATTACAAACTTGATGGGTCATTGTTGATTACAAAAGAATAAATAATGAAAGGAAAAAAAAATGGGAGCAAGCTAAATTATTAATCAACGGTACAAAAGAAAGCGATATAAATTTTGTTGTTACAAAGCGGGAAGTAGATTCACGCTATTCCAAACATATACATTCCTGTTTCCTTTAATTTTAGTTGGGTCAAGGATCCCCTGGGAATCGAAAAGGGTCCGCTTGTTCTTATTCTCTTGTACTTTTACTCTTATTTTTTTTCTTCTCCACAATCTCTTTTATTTTATCCCGTAAGGAAATACATCTAACCCTAGACTCGAGAGGTTTATCAAGGAATCCGTAGTGTGTCGCCCAGCGTGGGCCAAAATGGATTTTTAAATTTACGACAATTCGTAACGTAAACTTGCGTCATCAAAATGATAAATTATTAAATATAACAAATTTTTTTTCGTAACTTTTATAAGATTGCACGTAAAAAAAAAAATGTTTTTTTTTTAAAAAAAAGTAACGACCTTAAAATCTCAAGATCCAATAACCGTATGGTCTTTTCTTTCAATTTCCAAAGCCCGCTTGACCTCTGACTTTTTATGACAACTTTATTATTTCTTTTGTGTCCATATAAAAACTCATATTTCGTAAATAATTTCAATTTTTTTTATACTTCGATTTGTCTATTTTTTTTACTGCCTATAACATTATTGTAGCAAAAAAAAATTCCACCAATTTTTCTAGGGATAAAAAAGAAAAATATTTTTTTTATATTTTTACCGGAATTTCTGAAGTAAGATTTATATGAAATCATGATTTGTCATATCATTCAAAAGTAAGTGTCAAAAAAAATTGATAGATTTATATAACGGGGCTCCATTTTCCCACTTCTACACCTTTTGTCCCTAATTCAAAAATTTGCGCAGCTCACATATTTAAAAAAACCAACAAATAACGAGTATTCTGAATACTCTTTTTCCGGATTTTTGTATTAATTTCCGTAAAAAATTATTGATTATGTAAATCGCCGTATATTTTGTAAACAACCAGAATATTAAAATGAATCTGATAAGAAAAAAAATATATAAACTGATAACTATTTAACCTAAAAAAGCGTAGAGTAAAAATCCATAAACCTATAATTCCTTGTTGGTAGAGGAAATTAAAGTGAATCAATTTAGCAGATAGTATCGTTAAGCGTGATGGCTCTTTAATTAGACTCCAAGGAAGACTCCTATTAAATTTAACTCTTTCTCTAGCTCGAGGACATTTAACATCTTAACCTCTTCCTCCCATTTAAAATTTTTTAATTCACAGATCCTACAGAGTGCCAGGAACAAAACTGATAAACATGACCCGAAAAAAGTTATCTCAGTATAAATGTTAAATAACAAAAACTTACGATTTATTATCTTTGAGAAATAGCCTCGACTAATTGAATAACCTCATTATAATTTTAATCTACCTTCTATTCATGATCTCAAGTGAAAAGCTCCCTTATTTAACTCTCTGCATCTTCAGCCCTCACTCTCACTCTTTCACTCTTATACTCTTACACACTTACTCCCCTTTAAGTAAGCCCTGATTGAAGGATAGGAGATTTTAATTAGAGTGTCAAATGCAGGCCACACTTGCCCCTATTTCTGCACACCCACCCTACTTATCATTTTTATTATTTACTCTCTTTTATCTCACACCCCGATCTAAATTCTACTGAATCTATTCATCAATTCATACAACAATAAAATATAAATTTATATATAGATCATAAAATTTTCATCAGTCAAATGTTCAAGGATCCTAATTAGTCACAACAAACTCGCTGCTAATTAAAATCTGTATCAACATCAACATCACTGGCATCAGAAATCTTCAGCTTAATTTATTTAATTATTATAATTCCGTTTAAACTTTGCCAGCATCGTCTATAAAATTACGGTAACTCCATAAACCAGTTTCGCCCCAATCTCGTCAATGAAGAAAAAAAGCCATGAAAATATTCATTGGATGACAATATAAGAAAAATAAAATTTTCTTGAAAAGTAAAAATATAAATTTGAACATTTGCAAGTAATGCTTAAAATTTTCTATTTCTTAAGCATGATATAGTACCGACGTCAAAGCGAAAAATTTATGGAGCAAGATAAGTATATCAATTGACTCAGCGGAGCTTCCTATATACGTAAAATAACACACGGACATAAAATATGCAGAGCAAAATGCTGAGATAAGATCGAAGGTTCTATCAATGTGTGTTTCCTCGTGGAGTATATTAGGTTTCCTTGCATCATTTCAATGCCTTATTCAGATCAGCCCTGAACTCAACTACTCTACGGTCTATGGAAGTTGAAAAAAGCTGAAACACTTGACGTCTCTTTCAGTGAAACCGAATATTTCGCGTATAAAACCCAACTTGAACCGACATTGAATCGCAACATCTACATCTACATGTACATTTACACACATACATTTATATACATATACATATATCGTACTCGTACATGTAAAAAGTGTACGAACAAGTTGATTTATCGATTCGAGGGCTAAGGGTCGTCGCACATGTCTCATTTTAGCGAACGAATCGACGAGTGTTCACTGCTACCTCCTCGTGTTTAACTGCTGACTCTCAGACCGTCACTTAACGTGACCTCTGAGCAGCCCAACCGCCTTATCTTAACTCCTTTACCTTTAAATAGCTCCGCTAAAAACCATTTACATTAAATATTTAATAAAATAAACAGTATCACTATTAGCAATCACGTTTAAAAATCGTTGCACGAATAACACAAAAAGCTTTAACACTTAGACTTAATATATATAAACATTTAAGCACTTAAACAATATCACATATTACTAGTCCTTTTATTTATCTCCCCGTTGTCGTCCTCGTTCCGATAACTGCCGCGATACAACTTCGATCACAATAGTACTCGTGTAAACTGATTTCCCAAGGGTGTTTGCAGAAAAATTAACCAAGTTATAGCTATTACTTTTGATCACTTGGGAGCAACAGAACCGACAACACGGTCACGGCAATTTAACACAACTCATTAAAACATCACTAACCAATGCCTTCGTTTAATTCATTTATTTGTTTGCTTAACTCATCCACTAAATCATAAATAAAACAGTATCACGTAATTAACCCTCGATCTCCCTTATTATTATTTAATATACGATGTTACCGACGCCTTTCATCATTAATATTAATTAAGTTCATTCTGGGCCGCGTTCATCAATCAACTTTTCGTTCCCGGCTCCCATTTCTCACTTTCTACGAGTCTCTGTACACAAACTCTGTCATACTACTTTCATCGGAACGTCAATTTTTGTTAACATCAATAACAAATATATACTATGTATACATATAAATATAAATATGTAGATAAATAAAAATAAATTCTCAATAGTAACAGTTGTAGAAGTTGTAATAATGATTGAGGGAGGTGTGTGTCACTAACCACGGTCACGAGGGAACTAACCCCGTGACGTCCTTCAGTTGGTCGTCGTGCGGTAAACGCCCTTTCCACCAAAAGCTTCTGCCAGAGCAGCTCCCACTATCCTCTTTTATAGGTAAGCCTAGCAGACGAGAATGTCGCTCGTCTGGTTAACGGCAAACTCTACGAGCAATTGCACTAAACTAATTTACATATTAAAGATCTTCACACACCCACTCGGCACATACAATAGTAATTAATAAAATAACACACAGCTGTAAGAGCACCCATATGTTTAGTTAAACAGCCAAATAACAACCAACAAAATCAAACATACACTTTGCCCGATAAAAAGTCACGTGTTCTCAAAATTACGCTCAGAAAATTCCATCCATTAGTAACAGAGTCACATCTGAAATAATATTCTCTGTTATTTAAACACTGAAATAATAGTACAAATTATTAATTACATTTAAAGTCGAGTAGTTGAGAGCACATTTTCGCTTATGAGATAAGAATTGTTATATTTTGTATTCGCATATCCTTTCGCGGTGGGTTACGGCGCCCTGTCGTCGCGGCGCGAGGTGAACGCACGACTTGCGGGTGATCCACCCTCTACTGCTTATCCACTACCACCACCATCGGACTCACTACCACCCTCACTCTCACCCTCACCATCACCATCACCATCACCACTACCACCACCACTACTGTCTCTATATTGGTGCACTGATACTACCCTACATACTACTAAACCCACCGCCAGCGCGCATTCGACGCCGTCAGTGGTTCTCGCGCAAGCTTACTATTACTATTACTTTTACTATTACAACCACCAAGAAAGCGGATACGGATAGACGAGGGTGCCACTGAAACGAGATAGCTGGTGGTGGGATCCTCGAGAAAGACCAGACGAGGAAACAGAGTACGTGTTCGTATAGAGCCAATGGGCTGGTGGTGGTGGTGAAGCTGGGGCTAGTGCTGGTGAGGAGGATCCTCTGAATGGCTCTACTGATGCTCGGTCCACATTACCCAGACAGAGAAGGACACACACAGGCAACTTTCAGTGTTTACTGGGGATACGACGCTCGCGCTGCCGACCTCGGTGGCTGTTTCGCGAACTCGCTCGACGATCGAATCCCCCAGAAGGTGGGGGACCGAAGAGAGAACGAGATGGACTAAATAAAGGAAGTGAGTTGTTGATATTTTTTAAAATGAAAAAAACGACAAGAGAATAAAGTTCTGGAGATCTTTGTGGGTTAGTGTCTTTAGGTGAATGGAAATGGAAGAATGCTGGGTGTTTAATGAAACGAGCCGTTGGATTATTTTTTTTTTTTTTTTTTTTAATGGATTTTAGTATAGAGAAGCTATTGGATTGGGAGAAAAAAATATTGGCTTGGTTGAATTAAATGTTGGAAAAATTTCAAACTCGTATAGTTCCAAGGAGGTCTGATGTAGAATATCCGTTTCTACTGGCTCACATTCTCGATGAGATTCTCCGAGTAGAAATACTCAAGAGTAGTCAGACATTGCAATCGATTATTCAGTCGAAGCCTCGTATTGCCGTTACGGCAAATTTCTTGGATTTTAACTCTCCAAGAAATGGCTATAAAGAAGATAAACCGGATGTTGAACCACTCGTTTCTCAATATCGAAAAACTTCAGTTGCTTAAATACATTTCGCAAATATTTATTGTACAGTACTCAGGTTACCTGGTCATATATTTTTATTTTTAGCAAATATATTATCGTGTGAACTTAAAATTTATTGCGCATATTTATTTCACTTTACTAGAAGTTGTTCAGCTTCAATACTTGTCTAGCCCTTTTGACACAAGAGACATTCACGTGCCCCAGAGCAACTCAAGATGCTACTAAATGTATCTTCCGGTGTCTATTGTCAGTCACATTCTCTTGTTGCTTGATACATTTATATAAATATACATACATATCTGTATATGTTCAATAAATTCCCATCTTCTAACTCGACCCTTTTCAATCTCCATTCAGAGTTGAGACGAATAAATAAAAAAAAAAATCGAAACTACTCAGACGAATCGTTTTGTTCTGTACCACTTACCTATTTATCTCCCTTTGTTTATCTACGCTATAGGTACAGTCTTGATTGTCTGAACGACATCCCACCAGCGAGAACACAGTAGTGGTTAATAAAAAAAACATAAAATATAACAAAGTAAATAAAGTTTTATCGTCTTCCATAAAAGACAGAAATTAAATTTACTCAATAGAAAATTCATTACTTAATATGCAAGCAAAACAACGATAAAAAAACTACTCAAGATAAAAAAATCCGGCGAGAGACGAGGGAAAGTTGCGATAAAAATTGTGAAAAACCCGGTCAATAGCTCGAGACGAACGTCGGGTTGAATAATTGTTTGGCATAAAAAAATAAAAAATCGATTAAAAATTTTAATTACATGAAAATAAATAAAAATATAAAATAACAGACTTATGATAGCAGAAAAAAATGATCGACTCGGTTAGAAGTTTCCTGCGGTTCCTGCACTGCGGGTTGCGCCGCAGCCCATCTACTAATAAACTTTCAGAGAGCAGAAGTAAAAAAATAAAACCAAGAAGAATAGATGTGATGAACAACGGTAGTACGTGGTACTCGGTATCTACTGACGATACAGCACGTTCCTTCATACTTTTTCTTTTTATTAACCTTCTGTTTTACTTTTTTTTACCTTTCCCTCACCTTCTAGTTTACTTTACTTTTTTTATTTCTCCCCTCAGACAGAAACTTGCGTGCACCCTTTATTGCCTGAGGGTTGCACGCCACCTCGACACAGACATCCATACATACATATATATAAATAAATAAATATATATGTATAAAAGGAGAGACGATGTCTAGAACATAAAACTTGGCTTTTTCCTTTCTTGTTTTTCATTTCACCTCCGCCAATTCCGTCACTTCTTTTTGCCCACTCACTCAGGACATTTTAAACAGCATCAGTTACTGGTTTCGCTTTTATTATCACTGTTTTTTTTTAACTCAACTACTTTATTCGCAAGGATCATTTGTAAGTCTCTTCACTAAGTGACAGGCTCGCGTCGCCCTGATACCTCGTAAACAGGGTTAAACTCAAAAAGTTTTTTATATTTTAAACTTTTACCTTTTTTATACACTTCCGCTCCTTCTTCTTCTTCATCCTTAACTTCTTCTTCTTCTTCTTCTTCTTCTTCTTCTTCTCATATTCCGATCTCATTGAGATGTGAAGCTCCAACGCCCTCAGCTAAAACCACTCGTAAACTTTTCTATCCCCTTTCTTTACTTAACGTTTTTTTAACCAGCCCTCAAGGTATTAATCATGCCGAGGCATATGTAAAATTCATTTTATGATTTGCGACTCGAGAATCGTTAACTCAACTTTTATAATTTACATAAATTTTTAAAAATATAAAACATTAAATATGTGGAAGAAAAAAAAGTTTGAAATAAAAATTATAAAAATTGAAGGAGCTCGGGCGTTTAAGGACATTTATAAAACGTATGTCGCTCTTGACTTTAGTTGTAGTGCAGTACATTTTCGGAATAAAAAAAGTTTAAGAAGAAGCCGTGAAAAGACGGGGGCAAGTGGTGGAAAAAAGGCCGGGTGTCAAAACCAGAAATTCTTTTATATATTTCGAGAGATATTTATTATTTGTCCGTTTTGAAGATGTCTTTTCATTTTTAAAAATATAAAAAATAACTTTATCGTTATTTTAAAGAAAGCTGAGCAATCTCTGAAATGTACGGTTGTATTTTCTGTCATGAGTTGAATATTTTCGAGCACAATGCCGACAGTATCATAGCTGCTCTAAAGCTCAAGATAGAAAAAATATTAAGAATAAAAAAGTAATAAAAATAATATGATGAGTTTTCGTTCTGCTGGTTGGGATAAAAACTCGAGGAAGGAAAATTACCCACCATCTATTTCATTCTCTCACTCTTCTTTCTTCCAACATCTTTCATTATCCCCTCGTAAACTCACGGATCGTCAATTTTCTCGAGGAATCGCTGGAATTATTGTCGTAATACATATCGACAATATCGAGAGCCCGTACCTCGGAAAATCTATGTTACATGTAATACGTCTTTTTCTCACCGACAAAATCCAATGAAATGAAATAAAAATATATAGGAGAAGGCTGGGCAAAATACGACGCTGCGGAAATGCATTTTTTAATCTCGATCACGCTTAATCTTTTACTTCTCAGATAGAAACTACGAAAACAAGAGAAATTTTCTGTTGCTATCAATAAATTTTTCCGGTAAAATGGGGCGGCTTAAAAAAATTAAAAAAAATTTTTTAGTATTTTTTATACGTAAAATTTAACAAGTATAAATTCACATGTCAGTTTCGATGAAAAATATCATCTGCTAGGGAATTCGAGAGTTTAAATGTCGGATAAAAAAATTTGAAGCAATAAATTATAGTTTAGAATTTTTTAAAATAATTATTGGGCAGTCGGTTCCGCTCTGCTCTATTACTGTTGAGTACATAATTGCAGTACCAGTAAACAAAAAAGACAAAAATAAAAGTGTATTTAGTTTAGGAATAAAAAATTAGGGGTATAAAAAAAAGTATTAATTATTCTAGTCGACGAGGATCGTTTACGCGCGTAACAATCTACAACGTGTTCTCTGTGGCGTGACTGTCGCAAGCTCACATCCTACAGCCCACCATTCTCTTTATACCATCATCTCATATTTTTTTTTTTTTTTTTTTTTTGACCAGTAAAAAAGAATTTTTAATTAAAATGTTGGATTACTCTAAGTACCGAGACTTGTTTAAGCCATCGTCATTATCATACTTTTTAATAAGATGTCTTAATAAATTACACATTACCACAAAAGTGGAATTAGTCTCTTTCACTTCTCTAATCAATTTTCATTTCCCTCTACAAGACAATAATAATAATAATAATTATTAATAATGATTAAATGTACACAATTACGATTACTAATAGTCATTTAACGGCTGAGAAAAAAGTCAGTCACGATTTTAGAGATCGTGATAAAAATAATAAAAAAAAACCCCAAGTCTTAAGGACGTTCCTGACCTTCCGAGCGTCTGTTGCTCACACATTTAAGAATACTCATATATATTTGTATGTACACTACGTAGGAAAAACTAATGCATCCCAACTGAGTCGGCGAAACGTGATGAGAATAATTTTGTGGGTCGGGTCTATGAAGAGGTTAAAGAATAAAAGGGGGAGAAAATTCTCAGGGTCTGTCTAGTCGGACGATCTAAATTTTTCTTAGCTTTCTTATTGGTATCGACTTGGCAATGTATACAATCGAATTTAAACGTTATCGTCACGAATAATCTCCGGAAAATAGATCTGGTATATCTATTGATAAATAGATGGATGGATGGTGACCTAGACTGTATGACTTTTTTTGAGAGCCGCGATAAGAAATGGCCGCATTGTCGACTCTACAGTAATAGGAGAATTGTTGGTCTTAGTAAGTATCAGTGGTTGTAGAACTAGTGAGACTATTGGTCCAGGGAGAATAGAAACTCAATTCTTTTTATATTAAAGTTTAACAAAGCAACGTCACGAAAAGTAAATGAGATTGTCTCAAGAGTGATTCAATTTAATCATGAGAGTTGTTCTTATAGTCTGGTAGTTTATGCTTATAGAAGAACAAATTTCAAATTCGCGAGACAAAAGTTTGCGCTCAAGTGTAATCAGAGTAAGATAAATTGTAGTAAAAAATAACAAAAGTACCTTGCCAGATCCCCTTGTGTTGCTGAGAATAACTCCCGCGGCGTGGATACGGTATTCTTTATCCAGTTGTTCATGCTGGCCCTGGATTTTCCTGAAAATAAATTACTATTGTTTTAAAATTTATACTACAAGTCTTTGTACCAATAATTTTTTAATGAAGGAGTTCATGGATTTTAATGCTATCGACATAAATTATCTAGTATTCAATAAAAATGTAAGATCGATAATAGTCGAAGGCAACTTTTAAAGCTTAGCATTTTTAATAAAAAAATCTGATTCAAATTTCAAAATTTCGAATTGAATAGAATAGGATTTTGACACTCAACAATTTTTTATTTTGTTCGGTGATTTTAATTTCATTTTTTCTGAGGCTAATTTGTGACATACCCTCGAGTATGACCCCGATGTTTTTTCGTAAATACATTGTTAGAAAAAAAATATGAGCAAGGGTCGAGCAAAATTGAATGTGTGGCACATGTCCATATGGCGGAATGGGGAAGATGGCTCTTGTTTGCCAACGAAAATTCAATTCTTTAAAAATCGACTAAAATCAATAGCTTCCTTTCTTTTTAATTCTAGACTCCGTTGAATAAAAAAAAAAGTACAAATAAAAAAGAATGATTTTTAAATCCACTATTGAAAAAAATAAAAAAGCTCTGGTATTTTTTGAAAAATTTTTAAATGTCAAATTCGAGCAACTCTTCATTCTTTGGATTTAAATTTAAATTAAAAAGCGCATTCTAATATTTATTATTGTAGTGATAGTTGAGGTAAAAATTAAACTATAATAATATTATCAAATCCAATCGACTGATTCCAGTGGTCGGACATTTAAAGCCGATCACAGGATAAACTGGATTTTAATTGGATCGACGCGAATCGCTCTTTGATCTTGTGAGTCCAGACGTCCACTTTACGGCCAGCAGTTGAATTAGTGAAATTGAAGAGAGATTACGTTAGAAATGATAAAGACAGCTTCACTGAATCTCGTTTGATTTGTACGATACAGCCACAGATTAATACGAAATTTAATAGCAGAAATCTGTGACCCAAAGCTCCGTGTCTCGGTTCTACTGCACTATAATACCCCATCCCCCATTTCAATCCGCAATATCACGTTTATTTACTCCGACTGTGAACCGTCCTCGAGATTTTTTTATCCGTTAAAATATAATCCTTTGATACGAAAGGATATAAATATAAAGTATCTGTGAAATCCTTCTTTATGGCTTTGGAACACAGTAAAAACGTGTCGTAACTTTGATAATTTACGAATAGGAAACTTTTAAACGTGGCTAAAAGAATAATTTTTTCACGAAACTTAGACAATTACGATGAGAAAAAAGGCAGCCTTGTAAAATTCATAACTTGCAGCAGAGCTCTAAGTATATTTTTATATTACTGAAGAAAAAGATATAAAACAAAAGAGGAATTAAGGATAAAAATGAAAACGGGTACAATATTTATCTCATAAATACTTAAAAGTTGAAGATAGCGGACGTAAGCACTGCGCAGAGAGCAATATCCATGATTTTCCGTGAGCGAATTTCGTACTGTGCTTTATGGATTAAATTTATTTGTCCCTCTTGCCTGGCTATATAAAACACAGACGTTTAATTTACAAGATTTCTCTATATATGTATAGCATGGCAATTCGCGCTCGAGTACTTACTGCTTGATACTTTCCAGTTAGCAGCAGTAAATTTAACTAGTAGCTAAAAGAAAAGCAGGAAGCAGGAGCAAAAGAAGAAATAGGAGAAGAAGATCCAGAAGAAGAAGTATAAGAAAAAATAAGGAAACACAAGTTGCTGCGAATCAACTTGTCATTTATTTCAAGACTGCAATTTATCTCTGAGTGCTTTTTCATACTGCCAGACAGAATTGTTTATAAGTCTGTAAGTCACTAATTTTTTTTATTCATAATGAAAAATAAATTAAAACTGGTACTTACGATATCGCGTGGATTAGTTCTTGTCGTTGTTTTTCTTTCACTTTAACACTCCCTCCTTCGGCAAGTGCTACCTGCAATTCTCTCTGTAGGACAGCTAGTTTTCTTCTTTCACCTTCGAGTAGTAAGGAAGTAACCTGCAACAAATGAATCAATTGAATGTGAATGGATTTATTACACTGACATCAAAAATTGATCTAAATAAATTAATAAACAAAATTACCCCTCAATAAACAGAACCAAAAAGCAAAAGTTGCTTTCCAAACAAAACGATGTCAATTTAACATCAATTGGACAACAAACTTAATTTTAAAGTTTTTCCGTCAGATGGGCAGCAAACTGCTGTCAATCTGCAGCCGCAGTAGGATGACAGTTGGAAAGCAAAATTTCCCAGCGATTTTATTTCCGATAGACTTCAACTTTTGACATTTTTTACATATGGTTCGTGCCATCAGATGGGATGCAAATACATTTTAGTAAAGTCAATAAAAACATAAGTGAATATATTTTCGAATTTGTGGCCCGCATTGTCTTTGTATGAAAATTTGAAGACTTGTCAAATTATTTCATAGCTTTGACAACATTGAAATTGATGTTCGAGTGTAAATTATAAAATCAATGTGATCTAATCATCGATAAAATGACAATTATCATGTGCTCGAATATTTGTTACTGTAATAATAAATGTTCGAGAAAAAAAATCACTAATTGACAAAAGCGTTTATATACAATTTGAACGTCCAGCAAATGTCATTGCACTTTTTGCATATTGTCTGAATGAAAAGTCATTTTAGTAATCACTAATAAATTATTAGTTTTATTTCACCAATTTTTTAATAAATTTTTACTGTATAATTAATAATTGAGTTATTATTTGAAGAAAAAGTATAAAATGGATGGAATTCTGTTCTCACATGCATGTGAAGTAATTTTTGAAAATACGATTGATCCGATAATATTAGAAAAACTAAAAAGAGTTCATATTCTTTGGAAAATCAGTATCGATAAAATTCTTGAAACAACGGATATATGGAAGAGAGCATGTTTGAACGAAATCGCGTCGGAACCGATCTCCGGTATGATTACAAGATTATGTCCAACGCTTTCTTTCAAAAATTATCATGAACTTGATGACCCAAAAGTTTGGCGTACTGTTTACATTTCGTACCGAAAGTGGATGATACTCTCGAAACTTCGAGATTTTTATATCACTGCTACTAGGCCAATTTCTACTGAAATCGAGAAATTTGCAAGTTGCGGTAAAGTATTAATCACGTTAATAAAATCCTTTGTTCCTTTAATAAATTGATAATACAATAATTGTTTGGTATTTTCTAGAAAAATATTTCGCTATTGAAACTAAACGAGGAACGATTGATGTTTTTGATATAAATCATTTGGATGAACCCGTGGATACGATAAGATTAAAAATTTCTATGAATGATATTAGATTTTGGTATCCTGGTATATTTTTAATCCCATTTACAATATTAGTTCAAGTTATAATCTCTATGATTTATAAAAAAAAAAAAATTTTTATTTGTATGAATATTCATAATAATTTCAGGTACAGGTGACGTATTTTTGGTTGCAATTTCTAAGTATGATGTCATTAGATTTTTTAATGTTTCTACTAATGTGAATCAAGTTCCGTGTATCAACGATAAAAAACCAAGGGCGTCCATTCTATGGTAAAAAAACGTTAAATTTAAAACTTAATCATTACAACGATATGACTCATTTAAATATGTTTTTTTTTCTTTTCATAACGATATTTCTCAGCACCAGTACAGTAAACACGTTGTTTACTATGATCGGCGAGAATCTTATTCAATACAAATATAATACTGAAGATGGTCTGATACAATATAAAACTGGTAGAATATCAGGTTATTGCAGAAAATTATTCTCGGAAAAGAACGAAGTGAGTTTACGAATTTAAATATCAATTAAACAAGAAAATAATAATTAAGATTTATTGCGTAGGGAAGTTGGGGTGGAATATAAGACCTAGGAAAAAATGAAAATTTTTAGGATCTAAGAACACACTTACGAGTCGGAAATAAAATTTGAAATTATGTTCGATCATGGAAAAAAGAGCAGTTGAGAAATTACAGTTTCTACAGTAAAAAAGGCTTTCGGGGCAAAAATCTTTAAACATTAAAGCTTAAACTGCAATTTTCGAAATTTGTACACTGTAAAAAATCACCGGGGTAAGTCCAAGCGGTGTAGGTGTTAAAATTATCGGTGTTAAATTTACCCCTGAAAGCGGTGTGAAAATAACGCCGCCACCGATGTAGATATTCATTACCGGTGTTAAAATATTTTATTTTGTGAATATTTTTACTTACTCGATCACTATACTTGTTAATAAATTATATTTTTTATTAATTTTCATAGAGAACTGACATTTTTGTGTTTTATAATCTTTAGAGTTAATACTCCAAGTGGACGCAGTTTACCCTGCTTTTACACCGGTTACCCCGCTTTTACACCGATTACCCAGATTTAACATCGGTAAATTACTCCTCCTACACCGGTGTAATTTTATTTTAACACCGGGCGGAGTTACAATGAGTCCATTTTTAACACCGCTCTTTTTACAGTGCAATAGTAATAAAATTAATACAATTGAAAGCAAAAAACTTTACAGTTTAAATCGATAATATCGAGTTTGAAACTGTAATGTTTGTTATTTCTGTAAAATTTACTGATAAAAAAACGTAATTTTTACAGTTTCAGACTCGGAGCGCTTTACTACTATACGAAACTGTAATTTTTAGACTGCTCTTTTCTTCGTGATCCGATGAAAAAGCTCATATACATACATACATATATATATATATATATATATATATATATATATATATATATATATATATATATATATATATATACAAAAACATAGAAATTTTCCAATGTCTTATTGTGCCCGGCTTCCTCAATTTTAATGCTCCTTTATTAATTAAATTTATTGCAGTTAATCTGTCTAACATTAGAAGGAAAGTCTCTAACTTTGAAACATTATCAAATTCCGACGTCCGACGAATATAATGATATGCTTCCAGAGAAATCTATACCAGTATATCCTCCTAATAGGAATACATTGAAATTTAGTTGGTCCATGGAAAGTATATTCGACTTTCTCACTTCCAATGTTATCTTGCACAAATCAAGTCAGTTCTTATTTTATTCTAAAATTTTAATAAACGAGACAATAAATTCTGTGATTATTTGTTTGGCCATGGTGAAAATAAAAAAAATTTTTTTGCAGCTGACGGATACTGTTATCTCATAATTGATGATCACCAAACCAACTGGAATATACATTATCCATTTCAAAAATTCGGCAGTGAAAATTTGGTAACTTCCGGCATATTACACGGGAAAATTTTGATTTTGGGATTTGAAACGGGTACGCAATGTTAAACTAATCCCTTTTTCTCATCAAATACGGCTGTTACTGTCATTTGGTTACAGGTCATGTGCGGATCTTTACTGTAGAAAATATCGAGCAGCTTAAAAATTCTGAGTTAGATCTTAATTCAGGAATTGAACATCGCGTATGTAATAGACGGATACAATGGTTGCAAATTGCTGAAGCTCAAGAAAAATTAATTATCATTGCAACTACGGACGTCAAAATCTATTTTATTAATTTTATTCTAGAAAACAGGGACACTAAATAATCATTAAAGTACTGTATCATTGTAACATCGGCGCTTATAAAGTGTCTATTTAATAAAACAAATATAATAGTAAATAAACACAAAATTTTATAAAAATGCATAAAAAAAGTTTTAATAACCTCCCCCTGATAGCCACTTTCTGATCAGGAAGTAAACGAAGGCAGTATATTGTCGCCAATAACTTTCTGGGAAAGTTGGTGACAACTTGACGACAAGCTCGTCAGAACTAATAAACACCAACTCTCTGATCAGAAAGTCTGGCTATCAGGGAATTTCCATCATTCTTTACATGTTCTTGCCAGCAGATAGCATGTAAATACATTTTAGTAAAGTCAATAAAAATATAGGAGAACATATTCTCGAATATGTGGCCCTCATTGTCTTTGTATGAAAATGTTAAGACTTGTACAATTATTCCATAGCTTTGATAACATTGAAATTGATGTTCGAGTGTAAATTATAAAATTAATGTGATCTTATCATCGACAAAATGACAATTATCATGTACTCGAATATTTATTAATTTGATAATAAATGTTCGAGAAAAAAATGACTAATTGACAAAAGCGTTTATATACAATTGAAACGTTCGGTAAATGTCACTGCACTTTTTGCTTATTGTCTGAATGAAAAGTCATTTTAGTAATCACTAATAAATTATAAGTTTTCATTTCACCAACTTTATAATAAATTTTTACTGTATAATTAATAATTGAGTTATTATTTGAAGAAAAAGTATAAAATGGATGGAATTCTGTACTCAAATATATTCGAATTAATTTTTAAAAATACAATTGATCCGATAATATTAGAAAAACTAAAAAGAGTTCATATTCATTGGAAGAACAGTATCGATAAAATTCTTGAAACAACAGATAAATGGAAGAGTGCATGTTTGAATGAAATCGCGTCGGAACCAATCTCCGGTATGATTACAAGATTATATCCAACGCTTTCTTTCGACGATTATCATGAACTTGATGATTTTAAAGTTTGGCGTACTGTTTACATTTCATATAGAAAGTGGATGATACTCTCGAAACTTCGAGTTTCAGTCGAATTTGTTTATAGCAGTGCTGGTACATCATATTTTCCTGAAGAAATCCGAAATTTTGCAAGTTGCGGTAAAACATTAATTACGTTAATAAACTCCTTTCTTACTTTAATAGTCCGATAATGTACTAATTGTTTTGAATTTGCTATTAGACAAATATTTTGCTGTTGGAACTAATCGACTAAAGATTTATGTTTTTGGTTTTAATCAATCCAATAAACCCATGTATTCGGAAAATTTTGACAATTATATAAAAGACATTAGATTTTGGTATCCTGGTACAATTTTAATCCTATTTATCAATAATATTAGTTTATAATCTATGGTTAGTGAAAAACATGATCATTTTATTCGTATGGATATTAATAATAATTTCAGGTACAGGTGACGTGTTTTTAGTTGTAATTGTTAGGCCTTATCACATTAAATTTTTTAATGTTTCTAATAATATGACTGAAGTTCTGTGTATCAACGTTGAGAATCCAGAGGCGACCACTCTATGGTAAAGAAACGTTAAATTTAAAACTCAATAATTACAACGATATGACTCATTTAAATAAATGTTTTTTTTTCTTATAATAACAATATATCTCAGCACCGGTACAATAAATACGTTAGTTACTATGGACAGCGGGGATCTCGTTCAATACAAATATAATACTGACGATGGTCTAATGCAATATACAACTGGTAGATTATCAGGTACTTGCGTGAAATTATTCTCGGAAAAGAAGAAAGTGAGTTTACTAATTAAATATGAATTAAATAAAAAATAATAATTAAGATTTATTGCGTAGAGAAGTTGGGGTAGAATATAAGACCCAGGAAAAAGTGATAATTTTTAGGATCTACGGACAAACTGACAGTTACACTGAAACAATTATATAATAGGAATTACTATCTAGTTATGGTAAAATTATTTACCATAAATTTGATAATAGTGAATACTATCTAGATGATTGGAGAAATCATCTTAATGGCAACAATTATTATAAATATGGTGAATGTTACAATCTAGATGATTTCTACAATCATCTAGATAGTATTCGTTACTATCGGATTTATGGTAAAAGATTTTACTATAACTAGATAGTAATTCCTATTATTTAATTTTCTCAGTGTAGTTAATAAAATTTGAAATTATGTTCAATCTGATAAAAAAGCAAATATATATATATTCATATATATCATCGCTTCTATGGTCACAAAAACATAGAAATTTTCCAAAGTCTTATTGTGCCCGGCTTCCTTAACTTTAATGCTTTTTTATTAATCAAATTTATTGCAGTTAATCTGTCTAACGTCAAACGGACATTCTCTAACTTTGCGAAATTATCGAATTCCGACGTCCGACAAAAATAATGATATGATTCTAGAGAAATCTGTACAAATATTACGTCCTGATTTTGCTACATTTGAATTTAGAAATCCCTCACTCGACTTCCTCACTTCCAATGTTATCTTGCAGAAATCAAGTTCGTTCTTATTTTTTATTCTAAAGTTTTAATGAATGAGATAATAAATTCTGTGATTATTTTTATAGTCATAGTAGAAAATTAAAAAAAAATTTTTGCAGCTGAGGGATACAGTTGTCTTATAATTGATGATCACCAAACCGACTGGCATATACATTATCCATTTCAAAAATTCGGCAGTGAAAATTTGGTAACTTCCGGTGTATTACACGGAAAAATTTTGATATTGGGATTTAAAACAGGTACGCAATGTTTAATTAATCACTTTTTTTATCAAGTACGGCTGTTACTGTCATTTATTTACAGGTCATGTGCGGATCTTTACTGTAGAAAATATTGAGCAGCTTAAAAATTCTGAGTTAGATCTTTATTCAGGAATTGAATATCTCGTAGATAATGAACCGATACAATGGTTGCAAGTTGCTGAAGCTCAAGAAAAACTAATTATTATTGCAATTACATACGTCAAAATCTATTTTATTAATTTCACTTCTGAGAACAGTATTGAGTAAATAATCATTGAAGTATTGTATCATTGTAACATCGGCGCTTGTAAAGTGTCTATTTAATAAAACAAATATAATAGTAAATAGGGGGGGGGGCAAAAGGGGGTAGGGTAGGCAAAACGGGGTACCCCCAAAATTTTATGAAAAAAAAAAAATTTTTTTTTTTTCGTCTGATTACTATAAATCCGATATATTTGCGTATTTTTAGCCCTACACATGACATCTAGGGCAAAATGGACCAGCCAGAAATTCTGAAATCATGATTCTTTAAAATTTTTCTCGTCAAATTAAAAAAAATTAAATATCTTAATCCATTTTTCGGCTGATTTTCTACAGCTGGGGCAAATTTGGCCACTAAAAATATTCGAAAATAATATTTTACTTTTTAATTGATAAAATTTTTTAAATAATTCCAAATAATCTGTAATTAGAAAAATCAAAAAACACGTTTTTTGGGTTCAAAATAATGACAAATTCGAAGTATAGAATTGTTTTTGTTATTAAATAACAATTAGTAATTAAGGTAATCGAGGGGAAACGATTCATTACACCTAAAAAAATTTTTTTTGGGTATTATAGAACCAAAAATAGTTGTCAAGAGAAAGAAATACATTCTTAATGATGAGAACAATTAAAAAAAAAAAAATGCTCATTTTTTGGAAAGAGGCCTCTCTGCCCCACAAAAAATATTTTTTTTTGCCTCCGTATCCACTAATGATGTGAAATGTAATTTTTCTATATGTATATTACATATAAAAAATTTAATTTAACGAAATTTGATCAATTTTCAAAAATTTTTTTTACCAACTTTTTATAAGAGTTCCCCTTTTTGCCCGCCAAAAATAAAAATTTTATTTTGCAACGGCAGCTAAAAATTTCGTCTATTTACCTCGAATGCCATTAAAAACAAAAAGATTTAGCGTATTTTAGTCCTCTAAAACTTAGTATTTCCTTAGGTACCCCCTTTTGCCCCACCCCCTTCCCCTAAACACAAAATTTTAGAAAAATGCATAAAAAAAGTTTTAGTAACCTCCCCCTGATAGCCACTTTCTGATCAGAAAGTCAACTTCACTTAATTGCGATCAAGTTGTCGGCAATTTTCTAGGAAAATCGAAGGCAGTATATTATCGCCAATAATAACTTTCTGGAAAAATTGGTGCCATCTTGTCGTCAAGCTCGTCAGAACTAATGAACGCAAACTCTCTGATCAGAAAGTTTGGCTATCAGGGAATTTTCATCATTTTTTCCATATGTTCTTGCCAGCAGAAAGCATGCAAATACATTTCAGTGAAGTCAATAAAAATATAGGAGAACATATTCTCGAATTTGTGACCCGCATTGTCTTTGTATGAAAATGTTAAGACGTATAATTATTTCATAGCTTTGACAACATTGAAATCGATGTTCGAGTGTAAATTATAAAATCAATGTGATCTAATCATCGACAAAATGATAATTATCATGTGCTCGAATATTTGTTATTGTGATAATAAATGTTCGAGAAAAAAAATGACTAATTGACAAAAGCGTTTATATACAATTGAAACGTTCGGTAAATGTCACTGCACTTTTTGCTTATTGTCTGAATGAAAAGTCATTTTAGTAATCACTAATAAATTATAAGTTTTCATTTCACCAACTTTATAATAAATTTTTACTGTATAATTAATAATTGAGTTATTATTTGAAGAAAAAGTATAAAATGGATGGAATTCTGTACTCAAATATATTCGAATTAATTTTTAAAAATACAATTGATCCGATAATATTAGAAAAACTAAAAAGAGTTCATATTCATTGGAAGAACAGTATCGATAAAATTCTTGAAACAACAGATAAATGGAAGAGTGCATGTTTGAATGAAATCGCGTCGGAACCAATCTCCGGTATGATTACAAGATTATATCCAACGCTTTCTTTCGACGATTATCATGAACTTGATGATTTTAAAGTTTGGCGTACTGTTTACATTTCATATAGAAAGTGGATGATACTCTCGAAACTTCGAGTTTCAGTCGAATTTGTTTATAGCAGTGCTGGTACATCATATTTTCCTGAAGAAATCCGAAATTTTGCAAGTTGCGGTAAAACATTAATTACGTTAATAAACTCCTTTCTTACTTTAATAGTCCGATAATGTACTAATTGTTTTGAATTTGCTATTAGACAAATATTTTGCTGTTGGAACTAATCGACTAAAGATTTATGTTTTTGGTTTTAATCAATCCAATAAACCCATGTATTCGGAAAATTTTGACAATTATATAAAAGACATTAGATTTTGGTATCCTGGTACAATTTTAATCCTATTTATCAATAATATTAGTTTATAATCTATATGATCAATAAAAAAAGATAATTTTATTTGTATGGATATTAATAATAATTTCAGGTACAGGTGACGTATTTTTAGTCGTAATAGATAAGCTATATTACATTCAATTTTTTAATGTTTGTAATAATATGACTGAAGTTCCGTGTATCAACGTTGAGGAACCAGAGGCGACCATTCTATGGTAAAGAAACGTTAAATTAAAACTCAATAATTACAACGATATGACTCATTTAAATATATGTTTTTTTTCTTATAATAACAAAATTTCTCAGCACCGGTACAATAAATACGTTATTTACTATGAACGGCTGGAATCTCGTTCAATACAAATATAATACCGAAAATGATCTAATGCAATATACAACTGGTAGATTATCAGGTGATTGCGTAAAATTATTCTCGGAAAAGAATAAAGTGAGTTTACTAATTAAATATGAATTAAATAACAAATCATAATTAAGATTTATTGCGTAGAGAAGTTGGGGTGGAATATAAGACCTAGAAAAACATGAATATTTTGAGGATCTACGGACAAACTTACAGTTACACTGAGACAATAAATAATAGGAATTACGATCTAGTTATGGTAAAGTTTTTCACTGTAAATCCGATAGTAGTGAATACTATCTAGATGATTGTACACTGTAAAAAATCCGGAGTGAATTCGGAGTGAAATTAAATCCGAATTCACTCCGCATTCACTCCGCCACTCGGAGTTCCGGAGTTGTGAAAAAAATCACTCCGCATGCGGAGTGAATTGGGAGTTTTTTTTTAGCGAAGTGATCTCGGAGTGACGCGGATTTTATTTCACTCCCAATTCACTCTGGTCCGGAGTTTTAATACTTAAATAAATTTATACTAATTTATATTAAACTGCTAAACAATGTGTGTGTGTGTGTGTGTGTGTGTGTGCGAGTGTGTGTTTGCGTGCATGTGTGTGTTTGGGTGTGTGCAGGTGTTTGTGTGCAAATGTGTGCGTGTATGCAAATTTGTGCGTGTGTGAAAATGTGTGCGTGTGTTCGATTGTGTGCTTGTGTGCAAATGTGTGCGTGCGCGTGTGTGCCTAAATATGTATGTGCGTATGTGTGTACATATCAGCTGATCAATAATGTAATACGCGAATTTTTACTTCGATTTTATTGAGTGGAGTATTATTTTATTAATAATATTTTCAAAACTCCGTTCCGGAGTGAATTTCACTCCGGAGCAATTAAATTAATAAAAAATTATCTACTCCACGAAAACTCCCCTTCGGAGTGAATTTCACTCCGAGGGGAGTGAATAATTAAAAATTCATTAACTCCGCATTCACTCCGCATTCACTCCGCGAATTTTTTACAGTGTATATATACAATTTATAAATCATCTAGATTGTAACAATTATCATAAATATGGTGAATGTTTTAATCTAGATCATTTACACAATTATCTAGATAGTATTCACTATACTATCGGATTGATGGTAAAAAATTTATCATAACTAGATAGTAATTCTTATTATTTAATTTTCTCAGTGTAGATAATAAAATTCGAAATGATGTTCAATCTAGTAAAAAAGCTAATATATATATTTTTATATATTAGCTATATAATATAAAAAGCTATATATATATATATATATGTATTTATATATAATATCGCTTCTATGGTCACAAAAACATAGAAATTTTCCAATGTCTTATTGTGCCCGGCTTCCTTTAACTTCAATGCTTTTTTATTAATTAAATTTATTACAGTTAATTCATCTAACGTCAAACGGATATTCTCTAACTTTGCAAAATTATCAAATTCCGACGTCCGACGAAAAGAAAAATATACTTCCAGAGAAATCTGTACAAATATTACGTCCTCGTTTAGCTCCATTTGAATTTAGAAATCCCTCACTCGACTTCCTCACTTCCAATGTTATCTTGCAGAAATCAAGTTAGTACTCATTTTATTCTAAAATTTTAATAAACGAGATAATAAATTCTGTGATTATTTTTATGGTCATAGTAAAAAATAAAATAAAATTTTTGCAGCTGAGGAATACAGTTGTCTCATAATTGATGATCACCAAACCGACTGGCATATACATTATCCATTTCAAAAATTCGGCAGTGAAAATTTGGTAACTTCCGGTGTATTACACGGAAAAATTTTGATATTGGGATTTAAAACAGGTACGCAATGTTTAATTAATCACTTTTTTTATCAAGTACGGCTGTTACTGTCATTTATTTACAGGTCATGTGCGGATCTTTACTGTAGAAAATATCGAGCAGCTTAAAAATTCTGAGTTAGATCTTTATTCAGGAATTGAATATCTCGTAGATAATGAACCGATACAATGGTTGCAAGTTGCTGAAGCTCAAGAAAAACTAATTATTATTGCAATTACATACGTCAAAATCTATTTTATTAATTTCACTTCTGAGAACAGTATTGAGTAAATAATCATTGAAGTATTGTATCATTGTAACATTGGCGCTTATAAAGTGTCAATTTAGAAAAACAATTTCAAAATTAATACTAAACACAAAATTTTAGAAAAATGCATAAGAAATACTTTTAATAATCTCACCTTGATAGCCACTTTCTGATCAGAAAGTTGATGTCAATTAGTTTCGATCAAGTTTTCGGTAATTTACGGAAAAATTGAAGACAACTTTCCGTCAACTTATGGAAATGCCAATTTTTGCGGTCAACTTGATGACAAGTTGCTACAGTCAGCTGTCATCAGCCTGCTGCCAACTTGGCTATCAGGGTAAAATTTGGTATGTATCCTGATATCTACACCTTTGCTCAGCAAGTTCTGCAGTGAAACGTTTTTGACTAACTTAACGACAAGTTTCTGGCAAGCCTCAGCTGAATAATACTTGCGTGCATGTTAACGCAAATCAACTGCCGTCATCTGAATGTAACTTGACAGAAGAACTTGCCGTCAATTTGAAGTGAAACTTTCAATCAACTTAACATCATTGACAGTAACACTTGTAGTCAAATCGAATTCAAGTTACAGACAATTTACTGTCAACTTAAAGGTAACTGCTTGCTCTCCAACCCTTCCTTTAAATTGGCTTCAGAATACGGCAGTAGCTTGAATTTAACTTGTGGTTAAGGTGGCTATCAGGGATCCCCGATAGCCAGAGTTTCCGATCAGAAAGTTGGTGTACCTGAGTTGCGACCAACTTGACGACAAGTTGTCGACAACTTTCAGCTTGTGTAACTGTTGCCGACAACTTGGCTACAAGTTGCTCAGCAACTTGGCGACAATCTACTGCCGCAACCTGTCACCAATTTTCTGAGCAACTTGTAGCCAAGTTGTCGGCAACAGTTACACGAGCTGAAAGTTGTCGACAAGTTGCTCGGAAAGTTGCCGTCAACTTATGGAAATGCTGACTTTTGCGGCCAACTTGGCGACAGGTTGCGGCAGTAGATTGTCGACAAGTTGCGGGCAACTTGGCTATCAGGGGATGTGAGATTGATTATTTTAATTTTACGGCAAATGATAATGTAGAAAATATATTACTGCTCAATATCCACAGCCACTGAGATATTTTCTGCACTACCGGCTTAGGTTACTGCAAATCTACTTTACCATACGTCAAATATTTTATATAAACTTAAACAATGAAAAAATCATTAATGCAATAATGAAGTAATAGCATTTTAATTAAAATAAATAAAAAAAATCCGTTATTCCAAAGTATAATTAGCTAAATAAATATTTCACAATTAATTCCGTTAGATAATTCAATTACTATATCATGTATTACGTAAATAAAACGATAATACGTATCTATATACATATATTACATTATGAATAAAATAGTTCACACAAGAATTTCCATAAAAACGGTTCAGAAAATAAACCATATTTATTTCCGCGAATAACTCACTTACTTGTAATAATTTTTCTATTATATCAACAATATAAACTGAATCCCATAGCCCATGAATATACCTTTAAAATATCTTCTATTGCATTCTTACCGCGCATATATATTTGCGTCAATAAATCGGAAAAGGCATTATATATAATATTACTACAAATAGAACGAATACTTTGAGCATAATTTTATTGCTATAAAGTATTCTTATGATTTATATTTGTATTAATAATTATTACGCCTCTTTACGATCTATGGGAGTCTTATAATTTACCGACTATTGTATTATTGCAGTATATCATCGAGTAATTTATCCACATGCTCTGTACGCTGACAAAACACTACAAAACCATATGTGTAATATGTTTTAATGTATCTCTAACGAGCCGCGGTCACACTGTAAAATTCACTTTCCTGTTTATTACGATAATAATCTATCCAATATATATACATATATATATATATATGTGTGGTTTATATGGTCATGTATACCGTAATTCACGTACGCATCGGCCCGTGGGTGAATTCCAAATAACGTTACAGCTACAATAACATTATGTTTTTTATATAAATTTTTATTTGCTGGTCTAGTAGATTTCTTGTCTTTAGATCAACATAATAATGATGATGATGATGATAATGATGATGATTATCCTGATGATAATCATCTCGAAATGTACTCGTGCCATAATTAACCACCGAATAGGCACGATTTCCTACGCGATTAAACTGTTATTATTTCACGAGTCATATATAGATATATATAATATATATACAATGGAGATGCAAGCGCAAATGCATTTAATGATGACCAGCGAAGGGCTTAAGCGTACATATAAATGTTGTATCAAGTGTAATGGTCTAATCATTACGCTGACTGAAGCAGACATTGATTCTCAATCAGCGTCTGTATCGGTATTACTGTTGTTATTATCATTATAATTATTATCATTATTATCATTATCCATTTGTGAATTGCGCATTGTGAATTCTGTTGAAACTCATTTTGAATCCGGATGCGGATCGCGATTTCCACTTAAGCGCACGGTTTCTATGATGTAAACTATTAAACTGATGCAATTATATATACATATATATATTTGTTTGCAGCATTTGAACGGGTGTGATGTTTGTACGTTACCGATCATGGGGTTGTGTACTAGATTTATCTTTTGACGGATCCTTCATTGCCAGGATGATTACATCGTGTAACAGTTATTTATGCTGGTGGTAACATCACGCCTACGCTTTGCAATTTGTTTATCTTTGGTCTAATGCTCTTGCGGAACAACTCTTACCCATACAGTCTTAATATGTTTGTTATTTTTGTTGTTTAATTACTATAATTTTATTATTTTTCTTTATTTAACACTACTTATGTGTTATTAAACAGTATTATGTTATAATTTTTTTTTTTCATGAATTTATTATTATTTAAGTTCGTAATATATTATACGGATCTAAATTTTTGATTACTTGGATCTAGGTGGATTATAACTACAGAAGTACAAAATTTTGAATTAAAAAAAAAATATGGGACTCAACTAAAATCAAATTGAAAATTTCAAATCAGAGATCTACATGAGGCTGACTACTATCTGGTCATAAAGTATTGACCCTAAATTTAAAACATAAATAACTTGTGTTTTAAAAAATTTTATTAGAACATGAAACATATAGATCGTTATTCCTATTCTATCCAATCAAATATTTTTTCGGCCATTTTTAGGCCTAACGAGTTTCGGCCAAATTTCGGCCCAACGAGTTTCGGCCTCGTGTTCATTACCTACACACAAAAAAAATTCTCGACTGAAGGTAAATATTCTTAATTCAAGAAAATTTTTTTGGAGATCGAAATTTTCTCAGATAAAGTAGAAATCTTCTCCAACCAAGACGAATTCTCTTGACTCAAGAAAATCTTGACTTGGTTCCCGAAAACGTTTGTCTTCAAAAATATTTTCTTGACTCAAGATATCTGTTTTTTCTGTGTAGGCCTTTTTTCGGCCAATTTTCGGCCAAGAGTAAAAATTACTTTTAAAATATTTTCACCCGGGATAGATTAAAGTCTCTTCTAGCCCTATCCAAAATTTCATGAACCTAAAAAATTTTTTACCCGAGATATAAACAATTGAAGGTTGAAAAACATGGTTTTGGAGGGGTATAAATTCAAGCACCAACTTTGATTGTTTATAACTTGGTAAATAATTGTTCTGTTGCTACGCTGATTTTTTTTTGTTTATAGTGGATCTTTTCCGAATAGAATTCATTTGGTATAGATCTAAATTAGATCTAGTGATTTGAGGTCTTCTATATAATTACAGTATAGTAACTAATAACTGTAATAACTCTATTTAAAGAGACAATATCCTTATTTCGAATTTAATCTAAAAGATATATTTGTAATGTTACACGACGACAAGCAATTAATTTTAGCAACCGCAAGTAATCAATCTCAGTAAAAAAAGTATAAAAAAGCAACTAAAAAGATATTTGACAGGAAAATGAAGAAACCGCATAATCTTACGAGTAAACCATTAGCTGGATCTCAGCAATTACTTTCGACGAGATTACGTCATAACGACTCATCTCTCAAGCAAGTAAAGAGACTTAGACGACCTTCTCAAGCCTGAACTTCAAAACTCTCCTCTAACTCCGGCGTCTCCGAGCTCATGTGCAGCCTGGCTCGTACATATAAAGACGATAAAGCCTCGATGCTGGCTGGTAACCAATAGCAACACTCTCACTCGGCATCCGTGGGAACTGGTGTCGTCGAAGAGGATGAAAAAAAAATTATCCTTAATTTTATCCTCATCACAGCCAGCATTGGGAACTCTCTCTGAAAACGAATGGCCGATCACGGGACATCCGTGATGTCAGAGTCCTCAATGGTAAAAAAACTAAATAAATCCCTCGCTCACTCATTCAGTCACTTTTATTCTCAGAGCGTCATTATCTATTAAGTATTGGAAGTGGTTGCGTGGTTGCGGTCTGATGCCGTCGGTTACCTTGCCCTTAAACGTTACGTCCGGACACAAAACTCGCGGACGTTGACTCTAAATCCCACCGTCTTTTAGCACACGTACATAATAAAATATTAAAAATGCCCACACATTTTTAGATTTCTCAAAAACTCTCTCTCATTCAAGCCACTGGTTCCCTACTCCGGTCGCTCATCCTCACTATCCATCACAGGCATTACATCCACGAGTGAAATTACACGAGCGGAATATCGACAAGACACTCAAATAATATTCCTACCGCCGTCATGTCGTACATAAAATTACCACATGAAAAGATTCACATTATTCGTCGTATCTTTACTAGCAACCAAAGATTTATTCCAACGTCAGGCAATTTGTGCTTTAAAAATTCAGTTCCAATATTAAAGTCTCTATTTCAACAGAGCTAGAGCTAGAGCTAGAGCTCGCACATCGATCCGTTAAATTCAAAATAATTTTATCCAAAGTCCTCGCGCCGTTTGCTGCTGCTATGATAGAGAACTTGAAAGTCATGAGTCAAAAAAAATAATAAATAAATTTATGAGCACGAGCTACAATTGATTGTCGATCAGTAAGGCTACTTAAGTTACACTCAAGAGACCACCTTTCACCATTACGTCTTGCAAAACAACATTGTGTGCTGCGTTTTGCAAGATCGTGCACCTCCAAAGTAGTTTGTGCGGTGGTATAGCACTTGCTCTCCCAGGAACTAAACCGCTTACGCGATTTATGCATCGACCTGTGCGGTTAGTGTAGTCTGATATATATACATACATAAATATATATGTATATTCATATATATTAATAAAACACTAACATACCACCCACCCAACCAAAAGACAAGTAACTCAAGACGAGATGAAAGGACGACCGGATTCTCCTACTGACGGGAAGTGTAACGTTTGCAAGTGTAAATCGACAATCTCTACTGTACATGTCTTTCTTTTAGTGTATATACATATATATAATATATAATATATAATCTCTCTTTTCAGTCTAGAATCGCGTTGCAGCGAAAGTAGAGCGACTTTACATTCCACCCAAGTTATTTTGCATACTGCCCTGTATTGATATTTTTATTCGATACGAGTTCAATATGCTTTCAAACATATTCATAAGATTCTATTTATATCGATACCTGTATTTGTAATACACCTATAGGAATCCTGATAAGATTTATGCAACGAAATATATTTATTGGCTTTATTTTAACTCAACTACGGCGTCTTCCCGGGTCAAAAATAAAACTTGATTTCGATTTGTTTTACCAAGTCGAAATTAGGAGCGGTTTTTCATAAGACAAACTCGACTTTTTTTACGGAGGAGGAAAAATATTAAGTTTTCGCCTTGGTTTAGACTTAACTGGCTTACTTAGTCACGATTTAAGACGAAAAAGTTGAAATCAAGTCGAAATTGACTTGATGTAGACTTACTCGACTTAAATTATAAGTCGAAAAAGTCAGTACTAAGGTGAAATAATTTTTATATATTAAGGGGATACGCTACCGGACCTCTTTCTCACACTCAGAAAAATAAACGGGACTATCTTTGTTGCACTCATTGAGTAAATGAGAATTTTAAAACAATTTTTCTCGGAGACGAATACGAATTTTTAAAAATACTAAATTTCTAGCCCTCTGTTAAGGTTTTAAAAAACGCTAAAGACTCTCGATTTTAGGTTTCTAGTGTTTGTCCGTAAATTAAATTGAATTGAAAATCAGTTACCGTTACCCCTTAAGGCGAAAGTAAGGCGAATAAATGAATTTTTTTCGACTTGGTTTAGCAAGTCAAAAGTAATGTGAATGACTATTGTGCTCAAAGTAAAGACGAATAAGTTGAACCTAAGATGAAAAAAGTTCAAAAAGTTGAAAAAAATTAAATTTAAGTCGAAAAAGTCGAGATCTTATCAAAAAATCGTCGGCAAATCGATAACTTCAAAAGAAAATAAGGCGAAGCGAGCCTGAATTAAGTTTTATTTTTGACCCAGGTTTGGTTCCAAAGCTTCAAAAATTTTTCTAAGAGAAATTTATGGAGAAAAAATTTTTGACATTAATGTAAAGACTCTTTAAGGCCAGCAAGTGATTTCAAGACGATAATAAGTATTTATTTAATGACAAGATAAATATATTTAGCAAAAAATAACTTTCTCTGGCAGTTTATGTTTGAGTTGTTATATTTATAGACTTGGAATAGTACATCAGTATCTTGATATTTAGCTATGAATAGGTTATATTAAGAGACCGTGCATAAGTAGAAACAGAGCAATTACGTCGGACACGCGATCAAGAAAAAATAATTCGTGCATGATGAGTATAGAGAGAAGTCAGCAAGCTTTTATGTCGGTTTTATTTTACTGCAAGATATTTTATTCTCGCATGCGCTGCCATTATGTTTTTATCATTACTATAATAATATTAATTATTATTATTATTATCATTGTAATAAAAGAATATAATAGTAAAAATGAATAATTATTAATAAGAAAGTGAAAACCCACGCGTGCGCACTTACAGACCCGTGACTAGATTCCGCGATGACCGATCCACAAACTAAGCTGTAGCAATGCTCCGTAACATTACGAAATTATAATTGTAAGCCTCTGTATTTATTATTTCTCAAGCTTCTTCTCGATCTACATTGTTGCCACGTAACTTCGCTAAAAATTAAACCCCACAATACCAAATAAATAAATAAATAAACGTCAAATAGAGTACCGGACAAACTGGTGTTATTATTTTTACGTAAATGGTAACGACTGGTTTGTATATAGCGATGGACAAACTTGATACCGATGACTTCAGAGCACTAAAATTATGTCAATGACAAGTATTATAAAAAAAAGAGTATATAAAAAAAAATACGAATGTAATCTAATAATTTACCCAGCAAGATGTCAATTTAAAACAGTTATTTAAATGACCTCTAATACAAACAAATAAATAAGAGCCAACTCTCTATTTTTATTTAGCAAACATAAGTGGAACAAATTTGTCAAATAGAAATCATCAATAAAAAATTATTCACAGTTAGTGAGATTCGCCATGACAATAATAACAGTATAATATAATATAATAATGATGATGATGATGATGATGATGATGATAAGAAGAAAACTGATTAGTGAAAATAAAAGGATATTCATAAAGATTCTGAGAGGTAAATAAGTAAGAGTAGCAAAATATAATACTCGAACCTACTTTCTTCGATTCATTCGATTTCAGAGGAGACCCAAGTGCTCATACTCTGTACGAGTACCAAGTGGATTTCTTATTCTAGGTCATAAGTCTCTTTGAGTATTATATTCTATAGCTATGACTACTGTGGCTACACTAGGTTGAGTTGGTGTGCAAGTATGTAGATATTCTGGCCCACTAACGACTATATGATGTATATATATATATATATAGATAAACAGGCGAGACCAGGTGCATATCTACAGACGATACTAGAGTGACCGTTGGCCTCTCATATAACCCGAGACCACTTGGCTGTTGCATGAATGAATAACCGCTAAGGTTATATCCCATTCAGACAGGTGCTATAGTAAACTGATCTAACAATTTCACTCGTCTTTCTTCAACACAACAAATATACGCACATTTATTTGAAAACTTCTCAACACATTTAGCAAATAAAATTTTCTCAAACGCTTGAAGACGGAAATGCTGAGGAAACTTAAATGGCTTTCTCTCTTCTCATTAATTGTAAGATATATATGTATATATACATATATATGTATAAACACAATATCCTGGGTGTGATATTAATTCAGGATATATTTTTATAAATTACGAGTGATATTTCAGTCCGCGGTTGGGTTCAATAACTCAAACTCCCACGAAAAATTTGAAAGATACTTTTTATGTTTAATGTAGATATTAAATGAGAATATGCATTGTGTTAAAAATATAAAAATTACTGGTGAAATGAGGATGAACGGGCTGTCTGAATAGTAACGTGGATCGTGGATGGAGATCGGAACAAAGATTGAGGAAAGACACGTGGGCGTTTTCAAGCCCGAGGCAAAATATCCTAGGTTATGGGAGTAATACAAAGTATGTGTATTTATGTATTTATATTCCTCATCTATATCGATATCTATATCTATATCTGCGGGTATGTGTATAGAGTTGATTGTGCGGTTGCACAGAGCAGCGATAAGGAGCTAAGAAGATTGAGAAGAAAACGGTCGCTCACCTCAAGCTGGACGCCAAAGAGATCCCTCGACCTTCCCGGTCTCTGGGATTGCAGCTCTTGCATCTGATTCTCCCGGTCGACCAGACCCATCTCGTGGTATCTAAAAAAAAAATAAATAAATAAAATTAATTTAAAAAATTGATCCATTCACATGAGAAAGAAAAAAAGCTGTCACTTTAAAAAGCCATGAGCTAATTATTTGCCAAGGGAGTAAACTTCCGGCGCGTAAATATTTAATAATTTAAAAAGCGACTAACAATCAGCACTTTCGATATCAATTTTTTACTTTTAGCGCCAGCATAATAATTACGCCCGTTAAATAATATCTGTGTAATTATTTAATTAAATTAAATTAATTGAGCTTAGTAGACAATAGAGCTGATCAGAGAACAAGGATCTTAAAGTTAAGGCATCGTCGCCGTGGTTTAATAGCTTTGGTGGGAAACCCAGCAAGGTTACAACAGTAGCATCCTAGTAATAGAGGACCCAGCCAGCCAGCGAAAGGAGATGCCCTAGGACAACAAAGAGTACACACGATCTTACAGACAATGCATGTGCATAACCTCGACTTGCTTTAAAACTCTTGCACATAGATACATTATATATATATACATACATATATATACAATATACAATATAAAATACTAGACAGCACACGGTATTTTACAGCACACCGTTACCTCCTTACTTCCGACGAGAAACAGAATTTGTTGAGTTTAAATAAAATGTATCTATATTTCTGTGTACATAAATATGAGAATATATGTAGGTGGGTAGGTATAAAGCCGCGGAATAAATATATACATATATATATAGATATATAAGAAGACTTGAAGTGCACAGAGTGAAGAAACGAAGCAAGTGGAAATTACCAACTAATTATTTCTAATGAATCGTTAGCATTACGACATATCTCAGCAAAGGTACACTCGCACAGCTATAACAGAGGTAGCTTTTTGTCCTCATCAGACTTTGATAAACAACCCCGCGGTGTCAATGTCGTCTTGGTGCTCTTACTCCTCGTCTACTTATACTTTATACGTTCCTTCGGGAGTTGACAAACGAGATCCTGAAACCAACCAACTAAATGAGCTTCTATGAATTTATTTCCTCTTTGCACTCCACATACTTTATTTTTAGGAAATAATATATAATATAATAAGTAAACTCTCGCATCTCGACCCGTATCATAAAATCACGAGCAAGACATTCGTCTGCAAGAGTAATTGCCCGCTTCCCTTCCCACGTTAGTCATTCGGCCGACAATAATTTGCATTCGGAAGTCGATACTGGCTGTATTAGTACGGAGCCACTCGTCGAGTTTATTATGCAGCTTAGCTAAAACACGATGGACAAACCACTATTTATTTATATTTTTTATCCTACACTGTAAAAAGAGCGGTGTTAAAAATGGACTCGTTTTAACTCCGCCCGGTGTAAAAATGAAATTACACCGGTGTAGGAGGAGTAATACACCGGTGTTAAAAATACCGGTGTAAAAGCGGAGTAAAACCGGTGTAAAAGCGGGGTAACCGGTGTTAAATCGAGGTAACCGGTGTAAAAGCGGAGTAAAACCGGTGTAAAAGCGGGGTAACCGGTGTTAAATCGGCGTAACCGGTGTAAAAGCGGAGTAAAACCGGTGTAAAAGCGGGGTAACCGGTGTTAAATCGGGGTAACCGGTGTAAAAGCGGAGTAAAAGCGGTGTAAAAGCGGGGTAACCGGTGTTAAATCGGGGTAACCGGTGTAAAAGCGGGGTAACCGGTGTAAAAGCGGGGTAACCGGTGTAAAAGCGGAGTAATACTGGTGTAAAAGCGGGGTAAATTGCGTCCTCTTGGAGTATTAACTTTAAAGATTATAAAACACAAAAAATGTCAGTTCTTTATGAAAATTAATAAAAAATATCATTTATTAACAAGTATAGTGATCGAGTGAGTAAAAATATTCACAAAGTAAAATATTTTAACACCGGTAAAGAATATCTACACCAGCGGCGGCGTTATTTTAACACTGGTCTAGAATATTTACACCGGTGGCGGCGTTATTTTAACACCGGTACAGAATATTTACACCGGCGGCGGCGTTATTTTCACACCGCTTTCGGGGGTAAATTTAACACCGATAATTTTAACACCTACACCGCTTGGACTTACCCCGGTGATTTTTTACAGTGTAATAAATTTATCATGTTTTAGCGTCTTTGTGCTGAATTAAGAACCCATAACATAAACCGGGCGATTAAAATAGTCGGGATTAAAAATAGTATTAAGTGTACAAGAAGGAGAAGAGGAAGAAAACTAACGAATTAAAATGGTTAGAGGGGGCGAATAGAACTAACGGGACCAAGATACGGATCATTAACGCGCTACCAAGATCCAACATACGTTACTACATTACACTCTTGTATTCCAATGGTATATTACCATCGCGCTGGCTACCTACGCGTTACGTCTGCTTCTGCTCGTGATCTCGCGTGCTCACTCGCGGATCTATCTCATACGTACGCTCGCTCGAAAGCAAACCTAATGCTAAAGTTAATGCTCAACGTTAATGCAAAGCTCAACTCCGATCGCAATTTGATAGCGCTCTTGGTTTAATCCGCGATTCCGAGCGAGCTCCGAGCTACGAGATGCCCGATGCCCACCTTCGGGTTCTTTAAACTCATCAGCAGTTTCTAATCTACACTTTTATCATGATAATGATAATAAGATGATTATGATGATTATTATGGTGCTGATGATGATGATGGGTTTAATGTATGATGTACAAGTCATCTTCATTACAAACGCAATTGTAGAAACCCTCACTTTCACATTTTGTTTATAATATAAACGCTTTCCTGATATATTTCATGATATAAATCAGCAATTACATATATAAACATATTCATTTATTTATAAACTCTGTGGCTATCTGGCTTTGTTGCTAAGTAATTTATGATGGATGTAAGGTAGATGTTATACATTTGTATTAATTTATGGATTGTTGTGAGCGTATTGATTGGCTTTTAATGGGAGTTTTATTTTGGTTAGCAAGAAAAACGACCGATAAAAGAGACCTACTTCAAGGACTTGGATTACCGCTGGTTAATTCTTAGAGAGTTTAAGAGCAGGAAAAGTGAACGAGTCTGTAAATATATATAAGTTATAACTTGATATATATGTATTGAGTAATCGGTTTATTATGCTGAAATTTCAGCATGTAATACCGGTTTATATTATAATTAAATAACGTTTATTTGAATAAAATTTAATTATCGGTATTATTTAATTTTATGGATGGAACTAAAGATGTTCAGTAAATTTATCGAACTAGAAATAGTAATTTTTATAAGATTTCTCCGGGTAATTTAAAAGGTTTAGTAATGTATGTTTATATATCTATATAAATTGTTTGGGTCAATTAATTAAAAATTATCGTTTATTAAAATCTTCGGTTGTCTTAAAAATAAAGCAAGAGAGATATTAATTTTATTAATCATTGAAATTAATCATAAACCTGTATATAAATGAATTAATATTTTTTAAATTAAATTGAGTCGATCATTTGATATCTAATCGAATTTATCAAATTTAATGAAAGTTATTTTTATTATTAATGCAATTGCATTTGAAAAAAAAAAAGTCATATTTTTTTTAGAGCTCAAGTTACATGTTATAATAATATATATAAGAGCAATTCTTTAAATTATAATTAATAAAGTTGTTAATGATGAAATATTTTATTTTTTAATAAACATTATTTTTAAAAAGTCTAGTTTACTAATTGGATCCGCAGTACTTATAAATTTTTACTGTGTAATTAAAATATTAAAACAGTGGCTAAGAAAATTTAATTAAATCCATTAATTGATTAGTAGTAATTCGGCAAATTTTTTATAATTATCTAATTATTTTTTTTTTCAAATCTTCTAATTGTCTTTTGCTTAAAAATTTTTCCAGTATTTAATCAATTGATTTTTTTTTAATTAAAAAATACGAAAAATTAAAATCGTTAATTATTAAATTAAATTCAATAACTCGCGGCCGCAGCTCGACTTAAATTCTCTTCCTTATTAAATAAAAACTCCAATTATTTAATTAGAGAATTTCAAATTAAAATAATTAAAATAATAAGTCTATTTATAAAAACGTTATTTACACTCGTCATCTTGGCAAATGATAATAACGTAATATCATAAAAAAAATCTTATCATTATATGAACAGGCGCCTGCGTGTGTCGCAGTACAGCTAAGTTACTCTCACACACTTCGATCCTCATCCATCCAAACACACACACACCCACACGTGAAACCTTTTCCCACATCACACCCATACTCAATGTAGTGTGCATGTGAAAAGCATAACGAGCTTTTGCAAATCAACCACTTTAGTACTTTGAGTTTAGTATTTGTTCCAAGATGTTAACATATATGCACACGGCGATCAACCCCTTTGACTTGTCGCGTTGCATGAATTTACTTTATTATTCACCTTCATGCCCATATACACATACACGCACACATACATACACAAAATAAAGAGACTACAGCACAATTAACTGCACGATACAGGAAAATATAAAGCCGAGTAATCACTCGGACTGCCAGTACGGCATTAATTAGAATTAAAATCCTAACGTTAAAACAATTCATATCACGATTTAATCGGTTTAATAAATTTAATATATCACTCTTTATCATACATTATGAATAATAATGATAATAACTGAATATTGACTATTGCATAATACAGTCTATTTATTTTGGCGCATTGAGTTAATATATTTAATATTTAATATCTGCATGAAAATTCAATCTCAAAATTCTCATATCAGAAAATTTCCAAATTTGAAAAAATTCTGAACATTGTGTTGATAATTTTTGAAAGAAAAAAAATTGATTTAAAAAAAATTCAATCTTCTGACCTCGTTGCTGAATAATTCTGATGGAAGTCAAAAAATATTTTTTACACCAGCAAAATTTCAAAATCAAATTTTTTTTAGTTGAAAAATTTCAATTCTTAAATTTTTTCAATTCTTCAATTTTTAAAATGAATTTTCGGAAAGTTTTATAAATAATTCATTCAAATTTTGGATTTATCTCGAATTTGGAGTTTGCTGTCAAAATTTTTTTTTTACGGGTATGATTTTTTTTTTTTTTGTTATTATTTACGGTTCACTTAATAGTAGGAATCGTAACCACTGATAGAAGGTTTTAGAATGTTTTATGGTACCGGGTCGTACCTAGCATTGATTTAAATATGATAATGAAAGTTTTGTAATTTATTAACTTCGCAAATTAATGATTAATATCAATTTAGTATTCCAACAAAAACTTATATTGAAAATAATTTTTTATGATAGTGAGTGAGAGTAAAGTAGAAATTATTTAATTACCAAATTTATTAGCGGAGAATTAAATGGCGGTAATTATATTAAATGGCTGTTGAATGTGCCAGTGTTGAGATCGATTAAATAAATAATGTGCCGGCGTATCGATAAGTAGGTTGAGAGATCAACCAAGACCTTTACTTTGCAACAAACTATTACTTGACCCAGACGCTCGCCGAAGTAGAGCGAATTGCGCTGACGAATGTGAAATCATGTCAAGATTGACACTAATTTGTCAGCTTGTTATTTTTTGTTTCGCGGAAAAAAATTACTGAACTCTCGCGAATCACTCGCGATAATAATCTATCGCTAGAAAATGTAAAACAATTTAAAAATGACCACTCATAGCAATTAGTGATTAAAATGGTCAACGAAATAAATAGCAATGAGTTTGTACCCTTAAAGGTCATTACCTAAATGTCACATCACTCGATTTAACAAGCAACCCTCCGGGAAAAAAATATAAAAAAATATTAAATTTAAAACCGGTATCAAAGTTAATCCGAGGTATCTTCATAACATCCGATAGCTTTAAAAAGTAACCATCCTTTTTATTTTATTTAATAATCATAATATTTTTAATATTTTATTACAAAAAATAAATGCTGGCATGAGATCAGTTTACACGAGGGTTAAAAAGAGTCGTGGGTGGCTCATTTCAGCTGCGCAACTCGCGGCTCGAGAATCGATCAGAGTCTAGCGGTGATCGCTCGAAATCTCGCGTGTTGAACCGTTTGCGTGGGCGTTTCATCTACACACATACACATATATAATATATATATATATATATTAGACTGGGCCAAAAAAATCGACTATTTTTTTTTTTTAACGATACTGTGGAAATATTATTTGGGATGACAAAAAAAAATTATTGTGAAAATTTGAGCCCTTAATTTTGATATTAAGAGGTGTATCATCGCAATTTTTTATTTTTTTTTTAATGAGCGGGTTTTTGTCTCATAACTCTCAAACCATCGAGATAAACGAAATCGACTCGGATATATTTTTTTAAGGAAATTTGATGCTCTACAAAAAAGGTCTGATTAAAATTTTTCGTCAGATGAACCGTTTCCTTATAATCGTGCTTTGAACGTTGGTATGATTTCAAAATTTGATTGTTCAACTTTGGAATTTTGTAATTCATGTAAAAATAAGTTTCCGGAAAAAGACAATGAATATTCTTGAAGGAAATTGAATGCTCTACGAAAAAAGTCTCTTAACAATTTTCGCTAAATTCACTCCTTCAAAAGTTATTCAAGATTATTGAAGTCGTTTTACATATCTTCAACCTTGAATAACTTTTGAAGGAGTGAATTTAGCGAAAATTGTTAAGAGACTTTTTTTGTAGAGCATTCAATTTTCTTCAAGAATATTCATTGTCTTTTTCCGGAAACTTATTTTTACATGAATCACAAAATTCCAAAGTTGAACAATCAAATTTTAAAATCATACCAACGTTCAAAGCACGATTATAAGGAAACGGTTCATCTGACGAAAAATTTTAATCAGACCTTTTTTGTAGAGCATCAAATTTCCTTAAAAAAATGTATCTGAGTCGATTTCGTTTATCTCGATGGATTGAGAGTTATGAGACAAAAACCCGCTCATTTAAAAAAAATCGAAAATTGCGATGATACACCTCTTAATATCAAAATTAAGGGCTCAAATTTTCACGATAATTTTTTTTGTCATCCCAAATAATATTTCCACAGTATCGTTAAAAAAAAAAAATAGTCGATTTTTTTGGCCCAGTCTAATATATATATATAAAACAGTATGTAGGAAAGGCAGATTGTCAGCGTCAACATTGCCAGTCGGATGGGCCTATACAGTGGCCAGACATCGGGTGTGTAGCTCTACATCACGGAGGGTATATATACATATAAATCTATATAAACATATATGTATATTTAATACTAACACAAACACAAGTATATAAAAGCATTAGTAGTAGTTTGGTAGGAAGGAAGTTTTCTATCGATCGTAGCAGTGTTTTGAGGTCAGGGCGCTGCGCCAGCACTGCGGGGACCGGCGGTAGCTAATCCTACGGACCGGAAACCGGCAACCGGCCTATACCTAGTGGTGTTGACGGCACCTCTACGACTAAACTATATGACTATATTTTGTAAATAATCCTACTGCGGAAGACGCATATTCTTATTCTATTGTCTGCCTCCACCTCAATCTCTAACTCTCTCTTCTTCCTCTTCGTATTCGTCTTCTTCTTCTTGTCCCTATTCCTGTGCACACACTTTATATATTAAGTATTAAGGATATGTGCGCTGACAACTCTACTGAAAAAATGGTAATTATTTAGGCGGTTGAGTCTCTTCCGCAATGCGGAGTCGCTGAAAAAACTTCACATGGTAAATACTAAACTTCGTTGCTGCCTTTTATTTAACTTTACTTTTATTTATTTTTAACGATAGGAAATAAGATGAAAAAAAATTCTGCGGAAGCGCAACTAAAATCCAAGCTCTTTTGTTGCTGTTCCGATGCAATCGGGTTTAATATTATCGGTGCTTTTTTTTTTTTATTTTTCTTATTATTTTTTCTTATTGAAGACAAGACTGTCGGGAAGCAGGTGGGCGTCATACCTCGCGGCTGTTATTTCTGCACGCGGTGGCCTGTACCGCAAAACCTCAAGCGCGAACTGACAGGTTAAAATATTGTTGGAAAAAGTGTAATAAATAAATAAATAAAAATAAAATAAAAATAATGAACTTTCATATCTGTCAATATATTTGTAAATATGTTGTGAGTCGAGTGTAGAATGATGTCTAAAAATATTGCGACAGTTAAAAAACAGGAAATTGTAATAAAAAGTACGAGGGTGATGGTTCGAAGCTCAGACATTGTCAGCTGTAGATTTTTTTTTTCCTGAGTTAATGTATACATTTGTATGCCTAATGCATTTTATTAATGCTCCCTAGATAATATTCCAGGATATTTATATATCACGAAGGGCCAGACTAAATAAGGGCATTAAGTAAAAAAATGCGTTTTTTTTTATCTTTATTATTTTCAGTCCTACTTTTTAATTAAAAAAAAAATACTAATTATTTATTTTTTATAAAAAAAACTTCAGTCAAAATGGAGTAGCCTAAAAAAATTTTTTTGACTGTTGAAAAAATTTCCAAATTGTTTTTTTACATAAAATCATTTTCAAAAATTAATCCGCGACATCACAGTGTTTAAAAATAATTGTAATTGAAGCCTTGGAAAAAATAAAAAAAATT
This sequence comes from Microplitis mediator, assembly GCF_029852145.1. Lineage (NCBI taxonomy): Eukaryota > Metazoa > Arthropoda > Insecta > Hymenoptera > Braconidae > Microplitis > Microplitis mediator. The sequence continues at coordinate 2,179,940 of NC_079978.1, read as the reverse complement.
TTTTTCACAAGAAGTTCAGGGTAACCCCTTTTTCCAGCCCTTGTCTATATATATTTGTTTGAAATTTATAGCAGTTTTAAAATAAAACTTGAGAAATTGAATATCATTTGCTGTATTATAGACATGTGGGAATCTATATATATGTATATATATATAAATACCTATTTTGATAAATATTTAATGATTAATGATTGACGCAGAGTGTTTGTACTCATCACTTTAAAACAGGGAGAAAATATTGCAAGCGCTAAAGGTTGTAACACGTGGTACGAAATAAAAAGCAGCCACGTAGCCGCAATTATTGTTCGTGCAGCATAAAACTAAAAGCAAAAAAATGTACTCGTTTTCTGCGAATACACAAGTGCTATCGGTGATGGCAAATATGTGATAAGTTTCTCGGAAATAAAAAAGGAAGAAAAATGTAACTTTTGTTTTTTTACGACCGACAAATAACAAAGTCTTGCATATTTTAGTATAAAAATAAAAACCTTGGAACACGAACGTTCATTTGCCGATACAATTATTCTTATTATAATATCTTTAATGCATTTACATTGTTTGTCAGTAATAACTGATGACCCATGACTGCCGACTGGTGACTGCTGACTGACGTGTTGGTTTTTTAACAGAATTCTTATCCGCGATCAATTATTTTCCCCGTATTTTCTTTATCGCCTTTTGCTTTTATTTAAATATTATGTATAAAAATAATTTTTTAAAACATAAAACGAGTAATAAAAAATATATTTTATGCTTTTAAAATGTGCAGTATGGACAAAGTCATAAGATCATAACTCGCATAGATTTAACGCGATAATACTTGAGTTAGAAAAATTATACTGTATTACTAGGGGAGGAAAAAAAAAATGTAAAAAAGGGTGAAATAATATTACGATGCAACTATACCACTTGTATGTATATAATGTATATAGATATACATATATATGTGTAATAATAATATAGCGTGAGTTCCCTGAAAGGGCCTCGACTTTTCGATCGTTTTCTTAGGTCTCGCAACGTCATGAGGGAAACGAATAAAAGTACTTCTATATACACTACACCCTTATTCGGTCTACCTTATAGCCTGAGTACTTAACTTTGTATATATACGTATACATATATTTATAGGTACTCACGCACTCAAGCAAGTCCGGAAGAGCTTTTATGAGCGCAGCGGACCGCTCGTCAAAAAATGCGGACCCATTTGGATATAAGGTAAATACCAAATATTCTCGTGACTGAGTAGAGGCCGAGTTAACTGCGATACGAGTCGAGTCGCGGTAGTAGAATCTACGAGGGCGAGGGGAGCTTTTTGGCTTATCGATTCGCTTGGCAAGTCACGCCAAGTACAAACCACCAGACAACTTTCAACCCTCTTACGATTTAACAACACTCTTGTGTTCAAAAAGTATGTATGTATCTATAGATATATATATATATATATATATATATATATAAGCTGTACTCTGCAAAAGCATTATACGTGGCCTCTACATATAAATATGTAAATATATGTACATTTTACGAATTACAACACTTTTATAACCTATTTCTGATAACAAAAATATGCAGGAGTTAAATTCAAAAGTTGTAACTCTAAATTAATTTAAACGTTGGATTTAATTGTATGAGATAATTAGGGTAAAAAAGTAAAATGAATAAATTTTATAAAAGTGTATGGAAGCAAAGCTCTACTCGGATAGTTGGGTCACGCGAAGAATGGGCGGAGATTCCAAAAATAAGACCATTACCGATAAGGCGAGCGTGAGGCGCGGCGTCGGTCGGGCCTAGAGGTGCCGATGCCAGGTGATAAACCCAAGGGAAACACAAGACGGGTGAGTTAAGGGTGGCCTTACTACCACACTCTTAGTTTAATACTACGTCATAAAAGACCGGACTGCTCGCTATCACCACCCATTCCTTTACTGGAAGACAACAGGGTTGCAATGAAATACATCAACATTGAAATGACGGGTAACGTTATTGCTTGGATGTGTCCACAAAAGCCCACGTTGTTGAGCCGCACACAACACACATCACAACGTTAATGCAGGTTACACACTTCCTGTTTGGCCAAGATCACACCGGTCTAATTGGATGTCGGGGTTTGTCGCTTATTCACTTGGCAGCCTCGTTCGTCCGTCAAACCTTCCCTCTATATATATATATATATATATATATACTAAATTTTCTAAGGTCGTAAGCCAGCAAATTTACTCACTGATCTATTAAAAGTTAAATGAAAATAAATAAAAAAATTCTAATTTAAAACTGCAGGTTAAATTAGACGGTAATAAAAAAGTAAATAAGGCAAAACGTCAACGAGACAAAAAATAGTCTTATAAGTATATAAAAATAAAAAAATAGGAATATGTAATATAGATAGAAATAAGTAACGATAGTTTTATATGAGCGAATCGCGTGACTAATCACGGATCAATAGTTTGCCTGAAGGTTGGCTCGATGTACATTCGTATTACCGAGTTGCACGCATCATTCTGTATATATATATATATATAGATATGTATATATGTATATACCTTCGGGGGCGTGTTACGTGCTAGGTTTGTGTGTTCACGCGTGTTTGTCTTGATCAGTAAAAAAATATATAAAAAAATTGTAAATAGTATTCATACATATATGATTTTAACGAGTGTATATATTATTTAAGTCGGGTTATTATTTTAAAGCCGCTATCGAGGAATCACTTTTGCGATCGACATTATCTGAGAATAATTGTAAAAAATAGTAATGATCGAATGGACGTTAATATAAAAGAGTTATGTATGATTACGATTTGAGAATCCCGATACTCGATTAGTCATGAAATGTAGATTTAAATTCGATCAAATGCACACGATTTTATATTTATTTAATATATTCATGATCGCATTCACCAGGGCAAGGTAAATAAATGTACACACGAATGAAATAAAAAAATAAATATCAAGTGAGGGTGAAAAATAATAATCGGACGGAAAAATAACAGCCAACAAGTTTATCGTTGGTTTAATGTGAATATTAAAACCCAAGAAAAATAAACATAAATATCGATCCGCGGATTCCGAGAGCGGAAAATGTCACAAAAGGTCTTTTATATGTTGTAATTTATTTATTTTTTTTATGTCGACGATCGTTTTATAAATTATTTATGTTGTAAATTTAATATTTATCATAATTATCATGTCCATTACTCATTTATTTTGTAATAAGACTTCATTTCTAAACAAGTATTCGACCCGCTGTTTTTTTTTTTAAATTAATTTTGGCGGTTCAAAAATTTTTCTGAATTTTCATGGATAATTAAAAATTTCTACACTGTAAAAAATCACCGGGGCAAGTCCAAGCGGTGTAGGTGTTAAAATCGGTGGTGTTAAATTTCAACACCGAAAGCGGTGTGAAAATAACGCCGCCGTCGGTGTAAATATTTTGTAACGGTGTTAAAAAAAATCTCCGGTGTTAAAATAATGCCGCCGCCGGTGTAGATATTCTTTACCGGTGTTAAAACATTTTACTTTGTAAATATTTTTACTTACTCGATCACTATACTTGTTAATAGATGATATTTTTGTTCCATGCGTTTTGAGCACCTGACAAAATATCCCCGACAAAATATCTCCGGACAAAATATCCCCAGTTTTGTGTCAGTTTTTTTGGCTTTTTTCACTATTTTTGCTTTCTTTTCCTGGGGATATTTTGTCCGGAGATATTTTGTCGGGGATATTTTGTCAGGTGCTCAAAACGCCTGATACCGATATTTTTTATTAATTTTCATAAAGAACTGATATTTTTTGTTTTATTATCTTTAGAGTTAATACTCCAAATGGACGCAGTTTACCCTGCTTTTACACCGGTTACCCAAATTCAACACCAGTATTTTTAACACCGGTAAATTACTCCTCTTAACCGGTGTAATTTTATTTTTACTCCGAGCGGAGTTAAAATGAGTCCATTTTTAACACCGCTCTTTTTACAGTGTAGTATTTCCAGAAGGTTCTAGAATAATATAAACAATCTAAAAATTTTTGTATCATATCAGAGTTGAAATTTTTTTATTTATTGTATCGAAAAAAAAAAATAACCAGGCACTAAAATTATGTATGAAAGAATAACATAAATAATAAAATATTTTCGACGTTCGATTATCGTTTCATCTTACTCTTTTGTGTAAGTTGATACTTGCTTAGGTGAAATGATTGATAGATAGACTGGGTAGCAACTTTTATTTTCTTAACGTCTGTTCGTTCTGGACGCGTAGTGCTTTCTTAGCGGACAAGCTCAGCTAAGCTAGTTAAGTATAGAAAGAGAAAGAGACGGCAAGGTAAGTCCTCGCCTCGATTATGAGGAAGGGTGAATATCGACCGGTGGATGTCCATTTACAAGTGTATAGCGTGCCGCCCAAAGAAAGTCCTCTATATCTATAGATGTTCCACCCAACTGTGGTTCCTTCCCTTCGTACTCTACTTGCCTCGTCACTATACTGTGTATCGGTGTACAGATACAGCGGGTGGGTGGCAGCCAGTGGGCGGTGGGTGGATTTGCATGTATGGGTGCCCATCTACATGTGGATGGGATCCAGAGATAGTTTATTATGCATGCGCAAATGTCACTCAAGTTGTATCATTATTGAAGTACTCGACGCAGCAATTCAGTCCCCTATGCCAACATAACTCCGTTATCGCTTAGAAAAATATGCCGGTAATTTGAATAAAATAAATAATTATTTATGTATCTCATTGTCTTTGCTTTTGTTTTTATTCTTTTTGTTTCAATGGATCGCGACATAAAAAAAATATTTTTAAAATGTCAAATTTATTTATAACTGACAGTGGATTTTTGTTTTAGCACATCTTGAGTGCTCGTTATAGCTTTACTCTGCTCATGTAAGTACCAGAGAAAGCGGGGAAAGTTCTCACGATGCTGAAGCTGTGATGATAACTATAGACTGAGACTGAGACGAGGCTGAGACTGAGACTGAGACTGAGGTAAGGGTGAAGTGAATAAGATAAAGAGAAGGGTCGAGTTCTTAGGTCACTCGGTCGTACACTCGGTACAAGTACGATGATATATAATTATCGTTTTATATATCATACACGCTTAGACTCGGGACTTAACTTGTTAGTTCGTCTTCAGGCTGTACTACAACCTTCCGAGACTGTCAGAGTTGATACTCGAGTTTACTTCAGCTCAACTTATATATTTCTTGTGTATATGTATATATAGGAGAGAACGGAGTAGAGTAACAAGTACATAAGGAATAGAAATAAACTTTAGAATACTTGTATACAGTTATCGTTGGCTGTTTAATGGATATGTGGATATATATATATATACATATTTATACTCGAGTTGAGTGTATAGATGTTCGAATGTAAAACGAGAGATACGAGAGTAGAGGTGAGTAGTCGATGAGTATCCGAGACAGCGAGACGGCAGGAGAATCCAAGTGGAAGGTGACTCAACAATGAATGAAAGGGAATTCAGGAAATATCAATACGTCACTTTTTCTTGTTATTATTATATCACATTTAATCTTAAGGTTTAAATACCGGGAATTATATTTATTTTCTTAAGATAACAACAATAAAATAAAAAAATGTAACAGTGAAAATTAATAAGTCATTACTAGAGGCAAGTAAAAGTGCATCGTAGATCGACAATCGAAAGTAAAATAAATAAGTATTAATTCGAGGAACACAAGAATTACAGAAGGACAGAGAGCAGTTGGATCTAAAAATGTACGTTCTTTAATTTAGCGGGTTATTTTTTTCCACTCGAATGACTGGTCACGCAAGCACGCCCGTAAGTTTACGGTTCGTGTGCCGCGAGACGGAAACGAGCATCGGGTGCACACATTGAGAGCACCGCAGTTCACAGAGAGCACAGGTAAGCCCACCTGCCACCTGTCCCTGCTCTAGTTCCATCTGACTACGCCTACCTAATTCCCGGGTTGCCAGACCAACGTCGTCCTCATCACCGACACCAATTTACCAGCAACAGTAACACCAGAAAAAGTCCTCTCGCTCTTCATCCTCTACCTCGGTCTCCATCGCCACCAGACAATCGGCCTTCGAGCAACCAGCCACCGACAGCTCAGCGAATTCCCTCGTTCATCCGCAGAATTCCTCAACCAAAATAAATAAATTCCGCTGACATCACCCAGCACTTCCGTTATTAAAATGCGTCTCAGGTCTCAGCACACCTCGCTAACAACTTTTTATTAAATTCACCGGGATTTTTCAGGATGTTTCAAATAAATAAAAGCTAAGCAAGCGTTAAATATGTAGAAAGGAGATAAATAATTCAGTAAGTTATAGTTACACAGGCAACTAATTTAACTGAGGAAGTTGTTGGGGAAGGTGGTACCAGTAGGGCCAACAATGTGCTGGCTGTTGCAAGCACACTCATACATTTTGTTTACAAACTTGAGTATTTCAAACAACCCCATACTGCTATCACATGTACATTAGCATGTATACGTATGTATATGAAGAGAAATAATGAAAATTTGTCAGAGTCTTTTAGGTAAGCACAGGTGCACACGCGAATTTACGTGTTGGTGATCAATGGGAGGTCGGTTGTCGAGCCAGTCGACGTGTGTACACGTGGGCTGGCATGGCAACGGGTTCGATAAATAGCTCGAGCCGGCCGCGAGCGGCGAGCTTCCGGTGTCGTTATCGCGCTGGGATATCGAACTCGCGCTAACTCACTCCAGGCCGTGTGTAAGCCACGTATATAATACTGCGCTAGCCACACTAACGTAATGTAATGTGCTTAAAGTAAGCTGGTGTACGTGTTTAATACCACTGAGAATATAGAGTGTAGAGTGTAGATTGGTATTAGAGAACCGCGTGCTCGCGGCATATTCTCCAATAGAGTATAACACACGAGGGTGTTATTCGGCGTTAGCTGCCTCGACATTAACGTTGTTTCCACGACGTTGATTCGTCCATAAGATAAGCTCCATTCGATCGACCGGCACTTTACTCCATTCTCTTGCATGCACCTTCTATGTACAATATATATATGTATATAAAAGAGTACTAGTACCTGCACAAAGATCTGATTCAAATGAAACGAAACAGGCCCCGACTGACGTTTAACTAAGACCAAGCTCTTGCAGTACAGTAAGAAATAACGAACAGAATCCAAGAGAATTATTGCGATCATTATCGATCTAAAATGCTTTAGCTGTGCTGTAATTATTATCATTATTATTATTGAGAAGAGCCCCATTTCTAAAGACACGTAGCATTATTGTACTTCCGACTCGGTTTTATTTCCTTGTTCGACTCACCCTCGCGAGCCACCGGCTTATATTTATAACGCGGCTTTACACCCGATGTATATCAATGGTGATATATGGAAGCTTTACTGTCGCGCGGTTTTACGTCAATGGCCAATTTTATGTGTGAGTATGGATATCGTACGTGTGTGTATGTGTGGGTATTAAATGAGTGAATATTGCAAGTATTACTTTGGCACTCATCCTGAGTAAAGAGTTTCCGAGCTCGAGTAAACGACGAGCTAGAGAATACCAGGTCGCGCGTGTACTATTTCCGGCGATCCCCTCATTCACGTTTTATTGTCTGTCCTTTTATGGACTAGTCATTATATATATATATGTATATATATATATATATATATATAAATGTTTTATTTTAGGTTTTTTTTTATGTTGTGTAATTGTGCGATATGTTAGATAATAACCAAGGACAGCAAGTTTAATTTAAAAATGAGTCATTGGAGGCCGCTCTGGTTAGCTTTAGATTTAAATAATATAAATTTTAGTTGTGAGTGTTATCAGCCAGGTGAATGACTGAGTAATCTATGGACACCCGCAGCCAGCAGAGCAGATGTTTAATTTAATTTAACTTAATTTATTTTATTTTATTTTATTTTATTTAAAAATGAATTTAATACTTGAGCCGCTGGTGAAACTGAAAAAAATTGAGTTAAATAATATTATATTATTGCGTGAATTTAAAAATACTTATGATTATTATTATTATTTAAGCAGTAGTGTTTTGTGCTCTTTAAAAACAGTTATAAAGGATTTAAAATTATCTGAGTTAAATAATTGGCGGTAAATTTTATTTATTAATAAATATTAATTTAAAAATTTACAGATTAATTTTATTTACTAAAGAATGTTATTTTAAAAATGTTTATTTAAATTTATAAAACTGATATTGTCGTAAGAGAGGCTTTGAATTACTTGTGTCACCTTACCCGTGTATTTATAATTTGAATATTAGTTGGCTGAACAGGCATACCAGCGAGTGATGGCATTGCAAGATCCACGATTATAAATTGCACATCTGTGAATTCTTCCAGTGCCAAGACCCGTCAGTATCCATCCGACAATCAATTATTTTTCACATCCTCTCTTTATGAGTTTAAATACTTTACTTTGACGGTTATTTTATTTCCCATGATGATGAACAAATAAATTATTTTAGCGTCGTTTATTCTTGTATGAAGGTTTCTGATCTTGTACGTTCTATTGTCTGTTCTTTGAGCTGAAGATCCAAAGATGAACTTTCTAAGATCCTCCTTGGTCTCGTCGACGACCAGACAAAGAGACGCACATCCAGCGATTGTCCTTCTCCCGTCAACGTCCCTTCTTATGTACGAAAAGGAGAGAAACGGGGTCTCGTGGGAAGCCTTCTAAGCCTCCTTCAAGTTTCCGAGTACAGGAATCTTAAGAACTTACAAGAGATTCCAAGGCTAAACGCCGTCCGGCTGTACCGCGAACCCGTGCCGAGAACTTGCAGCCAAGAAATTATCGCAAAAAAATTTATAAAACAATAATAATAATTATAAATATAATACTCAGTACGATACTTTTAACCGGCTGCTAACTTTTGCGAATGAGATACAAGTCTAATAAAAAGTAAAACTCAGCACACTGGGAATCGTATCGTTTTATGAAAATCCCTGACACAGCAGCTCTGTGGGTTAATATAAATTTCTTTTTTTTTTTTTGTCAACTACACAAATATTGAAAAATAAAATGACCTAGAGCGCGGCGATTTCACTGAATAAAAAAAAATTATAATTTGAATTTGAATAAAAATATAAATAAAACTAGTGAGAATGAAAACCGGAAAGGCACTACGCGTGGCCGATCGCACGAGTAGCACCAACAAAACTGGCTGGCACAACTCGATACCAACGTACCAAAGAGTGCCAGAGTGTCCCTCGTGATTCGTCAGCCGTTGTTTCCGTACCCTTTCCGCCCTATTCCCCTATTTAACGAAACTTAAACATAACTCGACGAGCAAATTCGCCCTCGACGTTAACGTTATGTTATTTTGTGTTGTATTGTTTTATTTTATTTTACTTTACTTTAAATGCCCCGATCGTTCCTCGCGACTGACCACGGGTGAGCCATAAGCCGGACGCAGAAGGACGGGCACGAGGGTGCGCCATCGCGGTCTTTACTGAGTGAGGAGGACCAACAACCACCGGAGTCCGAGCAAGACTGACTGACGGAGTTAACCCGTCGTCATCACTAGCGTCGTCAACCGCGTCGTCGTGGTTCCACAATTGTTGGATTACCGAGTCCTGTTAGGGGAGTTTATTATAGAGAAATGGAATAAAACTCGATACGGCTGCGCAATAGGGGTTAAAACTACCCCTTCCTATCCTTACCTCTACCTCTACCCTCAGTAAAACTTTACCCCTAGCCCTCTCTTTACAAACAACGCCACACCACCGTTACCCTCTCTTGAGTCCTCATTATCAACCAGGTTAACACCACCTCCACCAACCACCATTGTCACCATGTCCACCACTCATACTCTACTACTACTACTACTACTACTACTACTAATAAACTTGAGAGTGAGTCTCCTAGATACCACAACACTATATGCCAATTGTTTGTAAAAGATCACATCACAACTATATATTGATGTCTAGAGGGGAGAGCCCGACAAAATGGGGACGCTAAAAAAATTAACTTTTTATATCCTGAATTGCTGCAATTTAATACTTTCCTTGTTTATAAAATAAATAAGAATTTTGATTTCTATTAGGAAAATTTTTTTTCATTTTTGGAAAAATGAGACGGCGAAAAAGTAAAAATTTCAAAGTATGAGTCATGTGTAAGCTTAAGTGGAAAATATCACGCAATATATTTCAATAATAAAAGCGGTGGAAGAAAGTTTTTGAAAAAATCTAGCAACATAACTTCTGGGTATCCTGAATTACTGCTAAATAACTGAAATAAATGCAAAGTTGGGATCCATATTTCCCAAGTTTTAAAATTTTTGTCAGACTCAAAATTATAATTTTTCGTGAAGTATAAAAATGGGTAGTGTCAATTTGTGACTTCATTGCGTTTTCAGTCCGCCGCCAAATAAGCTATTGGAAAACAAATCAAACCTCTAGAGCCACAAAAAAATTTACGGGCGAAAATAAATAGAACTTTCCTTCCGCGAGTTTATCAAAAATAATCATCAAAGTAATAGAAATTGAAATCTATTTTTAAAAAAATTACGAAACTCATTGAACCCACAGTACCTTATTTTCTAAACTTTTATACATATATATTACGAATTAGTTTATTTGATGAGTTCCAAGTATTCTAAAGAACTAAAGAATCTTTTGATGTACTTCTCTAGATCCACATTGTACATTAATGCAATAAAATGTATATGTACATAAATAAGTTGAGGGAATTAAAATATCGATTGAGCTTACGAGGAAGTGAAGAAATGTTTGTAGACCTATAGGCAGCAAACAAACTAACAAGTAAACTGTGTACATGTAGAAGAAAGGCGGGAAAAACGGGCTACTCCAAAAATTTATTTTTCCGAAATTTTTCTTAATCGACGCCCAATTTTCTCTATCCCAAATTTTTTTCTGAAATTTAAAATGGACTCAATGTATTTTCGGCCGCTAAATATACATACGGTCTTCGTCGCTATATTTAAATTTATATAAGTTATTAATCTTCAATAATTTTATTTTTTAATCTTTATTTCCTAACAGTATTGAAAATCTTTCGTTTCACTTCAATTAATAAACAATTTTATCGTAGCCATTTTTCTTACATCAAACAAAATTTTTTATGGGGTGTGGCCCTCTTTGCCCACCCGGAAAAATAAATTTTTCTATGGCAACTGGTAATTTTATCCAATTATTTCAAATGTAAGTCGAAAAAAAAATCACCCAAAAAAATCCATTATTTTCTCAGCAGACCCGTTTTTCCCGCCATTCCCTTGTATAACAGGTGTTAAAAATTCTAGTAAAGATATATTTTGAGTTGACAATTAATGCATTGTTACAGAGACGATTTGTTTAATTAAACAAGATTTACGAGTCCAAGTACACGAGTACGTGAATACGTTTGTTAAAATCAACCCACCAGGAGTATATCTATATTTTTTATTTAAATTTTATTTTATTTTTAGTTTTATTTTAAAAGTAAATCTAAAAGATTGCCAGACACGTAAAGCTGAGATTAATGTCTGCGGAGGTGTGGAGATAAGTTTTTTTTAAAACTATTTTTTTCTTTTTAGCTCGAGATATTAGGTGAATTATTAAACATGATGACGGGGTTTCGTGCTGACGGTTTTATTTGTGTTCTGTGTCTCTGGTTACGGGAATAATAACCTATGGAACTAGTACACGTGTGCTTTTGCTGATGAGTATCGGTACGATAAGGATCTTAGGTTTCCCGGTGGAAAATTTTATAGTAATAACGAGTTCTGGGCAAGATATTGATCGACCCGTTAACACATGACTACGTCGTTCGGCCAATTTATTTATATTATTATTTTTATTTTACTTAATTTATTATTCACTTGAGATATTTTGTGACTATGATGATTTTCTTTTCACCGATTTTATCATTCTCATAATGGAGCGCAGCTTAAATATTTTTATGGCTTTATATGTGCTCAGGTCATTAGCACACCTAATGATATTTTTATTGTTTATTACGCGCGATTCACATTGTTTATATAGCCTATTCATTTTTATTATCTTATCAAGCTTTTTTTTATCAAATTTAATAAGATTTTTATTGCGAAATACTTTACTCGCTTCTCAGATATGCTAAAAATTTTTTAACTGATCGACATAAAAATTCATTAGTTTAATATCTGGATAATTATTTTTTACTCTTTATTTTATGTCATTTAAAATTTATTTATTCTATTCATGCGTCCATTAACACATAATATAATTTTTTTTTTATCTAAAAGTTTTTTTATACAGGAAAAAAAATTTAATTATTGCGATTTTTCCCACAAATAAAAAATTCCTGTTAGTAAAAAAATAATTTGTATTTTTTTTATTTATTTTTTTTTACACTAAAAAATTTGCGGAGTAAATTCGGAGTAAATGCGGAGCGGTTGACTGTTCATTTATTTAATCCCTTCGGAGTGAAATTTACTCCAAAGGGGATTTTATTTTAGTATTAAAACTTCGAATCGGAGTGAATGCGGATTCAAATAAAATCTAGACTCCGAAATCACTCACTGAAAAGACAAACTCCCTGGGTCACAATATCTAGCCTCAATCTAGCCTCATCGAACCCAAGTAAGCCTCAATCCAGTCTCACTGAGTAAAGAAAGCATTTTGAGCCTCAAATGATGTTCAAAATGCCTCAATGAGCCTCAAATGATTTTCAAAGATCCTCAAGAAGCCTCAAATGAATCTACTACTCGACTATGCACACAAAAAAAAAAATTCTCGACTGAAGGTAAATATTCTTGATTCAAGAAAATTTTTTTGGAGACCTAAATTTTCTCAGGTAAAGTAGAAATCTTCTCCAACCAAGACGAATTCTCTTGGCTCAAGAAAATCTTGACTTGGTTACCGAAAACATTTGTCTTCAAAAATCTTTTCTTGACTCAAGATATCTGTTTTTTCTGTGTGTAATTTGAATTCGATTAGTATTACTTGAGGCTCATTGATGCTTTTGAATATCATTTGAGGCTCTAAACGCTTTCTTTACTCAGTGAGGCTGAATTAAGGCTTACTTGGGTTCGATGAGGGAAGATTGAGGCTAGATATTATGACCCGAGTCCCTATTTACGCCTATGCGGAGTAACTTTTTTTTAAACTCCGAAACTCCGAGTGACTTCGGATTTAAATAAAATCCGCAATCACTCCCGATTTTTTTACAGTGTATAAAATTTTACATCAAAAATTTTTTTTAATTTTCCATAAACAACAAAGTGACAGTAGAAATTTTTTAAGAAATTCTCATAATAAATTTTGTAAAAAATAAAAAACTAAAAATAATTAGAGTAATAAATGTATAATAGTAAAGTTCACACAATTCGCCAGCACAGTAACGGCGTAGCCTAATGACGATGGTTGTTAAACATATACCGAGGCATATTACAAGCAGAGACTGATCTTCGGTCTGATTCGCTATGCTAATTCAACAGACTCACGCCCTGCAGCAATCCATATAAGAATATATTACAGCTTACTACGTAACTTTACGTAAAAATTCACCACCGTTTCCGTTTCCTCTCCACAGTAATCTTTTGCTCTGCGGTAACTTTGTCTCCGGCATTTAGTGAAAATAGCAAATGAATAAAAATCAATGACTACCCCTCCCACCGATCGCTATAAAATATCGACGGTTCCGGTCGATGCCTATCATCAAAAATTACGAAATAACTTTACGTAAAATATCTTCACAGTACATAGAACATGTATTTATTTATTTATTTATTATTATTATTTTTTTTTATTGTCTCGATAATTCTCTAAGCATTGTGCTGTCCATAAAATAAAACTATACTCTCTCATCCTTTAGCTTAATATTTTTTATATTTTAGCTCGCGGTATTGCGGATAGACAAGCGCTGGCGAATAAGACAAGTGCTCGCTGATGTGCATCACGAGATTTTATTTTCTTACGTCCCGTTTCTCTAACGGATATAAACCTAGGGCTTTATTATAACAATTAAAAAAATATTTATTTATCTCTAAATCTGTTAACTAAAAAAAATTTTTGCTCCGAGTGCTTAAATTAATTTTTCAGATGAAAATTTTATTCGTTCGAAAAAAAAAAAATAAATACGTAGCTCGCAAAAAAATGAAATTGGCTATAATTTAGTTATTTAACTTATAGTCAGATTGCTTAGAGTTTAACTAAAGTCTTGAGCAATAAACTCAATCAATGTTGATTGCTACCTGCATAACCATCGATAAAGTTCCCAAGGACCTTCCGAAAGGTCGCTTAGGGCATAAAGACGCAATCGCAGAAAAGATAATCGAAAAAAAATTTAATGGAACAACAAACAAGATTTTATAAAATAAAACATCGAGAGAGAGAGTAATAATATGTAAGACCTTCAAAAGTAGTACGCGGCCCTCCATGTCGGTAATATATATATGTATATATGTATATATTTATATGTACAAGAGTACATTTAATACTCCCGGGCTTTCTCTCCATCTTGATCAGGAATTGCGGACTCGGACAGTACTCGACCTCGACCAAACACGGACATAAACTATTTATCATTAAACGCGACGTTTTAAATCACAAGTGTACGTAATATTACAATTTAACACTAATATACTCAATTATGAAACCATAATTATTCATTTATCAACGTATTTATTAAGTCTTTAACGCAGATTAATTTTTTCCCAACGGTTTGCGTTTGCAAATACAGAAGCAGGCGAACGAAATCGAACACTGGGGTAAAATGGGGTCCTAGATATTTTTTTTTTAAGCTCTATAGAGACGACATAGAATCCATGGGGCAAAATGGGCCACCGAAAATCACTTAAAAAATAAGTTTTTAATTTTCAATAATTTAATTCAAATTTTAACAATAATTCAAAGCAAAATTCACATCAATGAAAGTGAGTAAAATAATACTCAGGATCAATAAATTTTATTTTTCAAAATAAAATTTCATATCAAGATCATATTTATTGTGAAAAAAAAAAAACTAAATTTAAATTTCAGATCAAATTTAAAATTTGTGGCATTTCGCGCCACATTAAATTTTTTTTTTAATGTCTGTCCATGTTGCCCCGCTTTCTACATGAATTATAAATTATCGTAAAATTACCTGGATAATAACGAGATTTATATCCTTATTAAACTTCCATCAGCGAACCAAGCGTTTGAATATTTAAAAAAAAACTTTCGCTCACTAAAAAATAAATCCCAGAACTGCACAGCTCCGATAAATGTATATATCTATATATATTCACGTATATTTATGTGTTCCAGGTATTTCTCGGCTCGTTAGCACAGTCAAAGAGCACATGAACGACACAAGAACAATTGCTAAGTCTATCGATCTCTCTAAGGTAAAAAAGTATCGAATAAAAGTCTAGCGATTGATCGATTTAAAGAGTTGATGCGCGTTCTGCCCACGAACTCAAGGTTCCAAGTCCACCTCACATTTATTTATTTATACTTATATTTATATTCAAACGTATGTATTTACACGGGCAACCGGAAGTAACGACTACGAGGCAAGAGATCCTGCAGACGTTACAATACACGCGACGCAAAACCCAAGTGTCTTCCTGACACGCACTGTAAATTTACTTAAAATAAAAAACACACACACGCACACGCACTCACACATTTACCGCTCGCCTTCAATTGTAATCGTACTTATTGTTATCAGTTATCACTTACACATGACATATTTATTGGACTTGTTATCAGCACACACCTGTGCTGGATGCTGCTAAATTAACTTACGCGATACATAAATATCCTTTTACGCGGACAATAAATAATGCCAATAAAATTAACGTATAATTCAATCCACGTGGTGATAAAAATTATATATATATAAATATATATAAAATGGCAATATAAATAAAATAGAGTACAAGATATCCAATAGCAAGGCTCGGGATTGTATGGATTCAGTGCATCCGATCCAGAGAATTCGCTGGCAACTGACCTTGACGAGTCGGAGGTCAGGGTCGGGCTCAATGATCCTCACACACTCACACGCGATAAGATATGGGTACAATCGATAAATCCACTTCTTATATATATGTTAAATTTAAATGCACTGAGAAAATAATTATCGAATCGAGTTTTTTATTTTTTAAAATTCACCGACACGAGTCGCGGTCACTCGCGAACTAATAGACCGGCTGTAGCTGAGATTTAAAAGCAACTAGGAGTCGATTTAAGTCGTGGCCGTGGGTCTTTCTCCCAGCACGATGCATCGCCGTGTCTGCTGGTGTAGATACTTGGAGCAAGTATTAAAGTAGTTGGAGTTAGAGTCGTTGGTTGGTAGTAAGGTAGGAAGGAAGGTAGAGTAGTGTAGTGTAGTGTAGTGGATTAAATATAAACGTAGAGAGGGAAACGGCAAAACGTAAACCCAGCAGAAGGTGTGCTGAGCTCAACTATACGATACGATACGAGTGAAAGAGCAAGAGACCAAACCGCCAAGTGACGCGTTCTGCTGTTATGTTGCTTTGCTCACAAGGAAGAGGAGGAAGAGGAGACAGCTGCGGAGGAAGTAGGGGCTCGACGAATGATCTCAGTCCCTGTCCGAGCAACCAAATACTGACACTACTGCTTATTTGAATAATCATTTTTTCCTTTCGATTTTTAAGTATAAACACAACTTTAGTCGTCTAAATTATCATTATGGGTTTGAATGGGTGTAAAATGGTCATAAGAGGCTGCTGAGGATCCAGCCGAGAGGTGGTCGAGATAAAAAATCTATTTATTGACGATCACGTGAACGAACGCGAGTAAAGTAGTTTCTCAAGTGGTTTAACTCCTCTCATCTGGTCTAGTATATATCTATATATATCTATATATATCTATATATCTATGTGTTGCTAGTCTGAGTATGGCCTGATCGTGCAACAGGTGTTACTCACCAACCCGACGGTATACCCGCCTAACAAAACTTGTTCAATGTTCACGTACTGGTACTAGTACTCGCGCACACTAGGACTCTGGTTCACAACAAGTGCGGAAATAATGCTGAGGGTACTTTTATGTCTAGGGTTTAATTGCTAAGTTATGTCTTAAGAATATTATTATAATTTTTTTGTTGGTAATTGAAGAAAAAAAAATTACATGCTTTTAATTAAAAGCTGAATTATTAAATTTAATTATTTATTTATTTATTACTTACCGTCTGATGGATGATTTAATAAATAAATAGAATAGGACATCGGTTAATATGCAATCAAGTACACAGTAATTGTATTATATTATTACAATAAGTAGTGTATTGTATTAAGATTATTGAGTACATATAATTAGCGATGCGGAAAAAAAATGTTTTCCAGCACGTGGATATACATTTTTACGTGGATATTAACCTTACAGAAATAAACAGCTATCTCATAGTGATACGCCTCATGAACTTATTTAATATATTTTATCTACACCATATACAACTATGGACATAGAAAATATTTAACCGTACAAAATATAAATATTAATTTTTTATTTATATATATTTCACTTGGTGAATTACTAACGACACGGATTAATTTTTTTTTTGAATTACCTGCAATTAAAAGTAACCTTGGGGTATTTTCGTGATAGGCAAAGAAAAATACAAAATTACGTCTGCTTGTTTGATAATTTTCGCGAACCCAAACTTGGGTAATAATGGGATGTTCTAACAATTAATTTGAGTTTAAAATGTAATTTGGGTAATCGGAAAATTTATTGTAGCATGTAAATAATTAGTTTTATTAGTAAATTACTGCGACCCCGGAACTGTAAAGGTTTAAATCGATACTGTAATTATTTAACTTTGTGCAGTATAAAAAAAAAAAATAATTTAAATTTAAGACTTTTGAAGTTTTTTTTGGGGGAAAAATAGTCAATAAAATTTTTTTTACAGGATTTTATTTTTATCAACTAAAAAATTTACTAAAATCGCGGGACTAAAATAATCTAATTTTTAAATTTGAATTCCGAGCGATTTGTATTTTTCCCGCGTAAAATAAAAATTGAATTTTTACATTAAAAAAAATACTTAACAGGGTTCGTACTTTTCTCTATTACACTCAAGTCCACGAACGGTACTATCTTTGTTGCACTTGTGCAGTAAATGGAAACTTTGGCCGTTTTTCTCTTAAGCAAACGAATATTGTCAAACAATTTAAGCGCACTTCACTAGATTAGACAGTACCCACACAGAAAAATATATATGGGACATATATGCATCAATGTATCGGCTATATAGGACATATATGTTATTTATATATTTTTTGTGCGGGTAGTGCGTCAATGTGCAGTCTGTATTTTGTATTTAGAAATTTTGTTTCCGAAAAAAACAGCCGAAAATATCTGAGAAGAAAAATTCTTCATTAAAGAATTTAATGAAAAATATTTTAGACTAATTTATTGCTGTTATTAAAAAAATTATTTATGTAAATCAATAAAAGTATCAACTTTCTTATAAAAATAAATTTAAATATTTTATGAAGATAATTTTCGAGTAAAAAAAATTAGAAACTTTTTAATATTTTTTTTTTTTACCGTGTCCATTTCAATTTTAAAAAATATTATCAATAAAATTCACTTTACTTCAGGTGATTTTTACAACAAAAAATGCCCCAGGTTTACTATAATTGAAAGTAATTTTTTCTAAGCAGTTAAATTTCACTATAATTACCTCCGTGCTGATAAAAAAATCAGTAATTAAAATATATAAATAAATAAACAAATGTATGTGGGTAAATAAAAACTGAGAGTCGTATGTTGTACTATGATTTGAGTTTTATTAAACAAATTAAATACAAAAGATCTTGTGTTTATTTAAATATCTTTTTGATAGTTACTGTCGTCTAGTCGCTTGATTGTTATAAATAAAACCAACAGGCATTTATATAAATTAAATAATATAATAATAATTAATAAAAACGTGTGGAAGAATAATAATAATAATTAATAATATAACCTGTCTATATTCATATAAATATATCCCTTAGTCATATTAATTCGCATTCTACGGATTTTTATTTTTATCGACACGTATTTTATACTTTTAAATAATTATTTATATATATATATATTTATTTATATATAATATGTATAGAGGAACGTCGTCATTGATTGCATCGGCATTAATTATAAAAGATACTGTTCATTTTTGTTACAATTAAAATAATGGCTGACATTTTTGATAATAAATTTTATAAATTTATTTTTTTTAATCGTTAAAAATATTTTGCGAAGGATGTTCTGTTAATTATTATTGTTTCAATGATATTGAACGATGAGTTTAATTTTAAAAATTATTTTATTTCAATACTCAAAAGTCATTTAATAATAAATGCATTTGGAATGAAATTAAAAGCGATTAGTCGCTGTAACTCTTGATAATAATAATTATTATTATTAGAGTATTATTAATAATAGAATTTAAATTACATCTGTACAATTAAATATTAATATATATTAATATAATCAATGACGTTTCATACTGACAGAAATTCAATATTTACTTTTTACTTTGCGGTGAAGATGAATAGAGATATGTACAGAGATATATATTTATTAATTTAATATGTTGATTTTTTAATATTCCAGGATGTATATATATATTTATATATATTTATAGGCGTATCGACTAGTCGAACAGTGTCCTTTCAAGTCATATTATTTATCATTTTTATTTATGACATTCAAAGTGCGCTGTGTTATGAACATTTTATATATTTTTTTTTTATGATAAATTAGATAATATGATAATTATATATAAGTGTCTAGTGGGAAAACTTAATTTTAATTAAGTGTCTTAATTAATGGCCCTCATATTTTTTTTTAAACTTTATATTCGTATTTTATACAAATTTTGAATCATTTTTATTTTTTTTATTTGAATAGAAGTCGAGTCTTGATGTCAGAATAAAATTTTCTGATTGAAGAATTTTGAGAATAAATTCAAATTGTAATTTTTTTTGTAATTAAATGTATCAGTAATTAGACAGCTCATGCTTACACATGATTCGAAATTAGGACTTTTGAAAACACATTTAATTTTAATCAGTCATTAAATTGACATTTGCTTCAATAAATTTCCGTAAATTTAAAACCAAAAGTTTAAAAAATATTTTCAGTCAAAATTTGAACTCATATTTTTTTTCATTTAAATCTACAGACCTTTACAGTTTCAAAAATATCTCAATTATAAAAAAAAAATTAGGTCCCTGTAGAAATGACATTTTTTTGTGTAGCAAAAAATTGGCGGCAATTTAAATTATGATTACGATTAATAATGAAAATTTAATCAGTCAGTAAATTGACATTGGCTCCAATAAATTTCTGTTAATTTTAAACCAAAAGTTTAAAAAATATTTTCAAAATCAAAATTTGAACTTGATTTTTTTTTTCATTTAAATCTACACAGAACTTTAGTTTCAAAAATATCCTGGTAATAAAAAAAAACGAGGTCTCTACAGATGAAATTTTTTTTCGTGTAACAAAAAAATGGCGGCAAATTAAATTATGATTATGATTAATAATTAAAACTGAATCAGTAATTCCACGGTTTGTAATTAAAATATGTTAACTAACTGTGATATAATCAACAATCAGATTTAAATTTCACAGAATAAAAAATTATAAATAAACTACCACTCAAAACGCCTACAATTATTATGCAAATATAATTTAAATCGTTTCCGATATTTGCATTAAAATATTAACAATAACTGCCGCAGTTTATAATCCATTACAACTTTCTAAATCCATAAACACCGTTTCCAAACTAGACACTTAAAAATAAACAAAGCAAATAATAACAACAATAATAATATTAACAGTGGACACCGTTCTCGACGTAATCACTCCTCAAACATGCGGACAAAAATTAGGTCCGTTAAATTTAAACAATCGTATACGTAACCAAAATTATTAATTTCATAATAATTTTACACTCATCTTCATTAATCATTAATTATTAATTATTAAATATCATTAATTATTAAACCAAGGACTTTAATTTCGTTCATATTTTTTTTCTTTCACTTATTAAATTAATCTTTCGTTTCATTTTAAAAAAAAATTAAATAAGAAGCCATTACTAGGCTTTCATACTTTATTATTTTGTTCCATTCTTTTCATATAATATTAATAATAATAATAATAATAATAATCAGTATTTATGTCAGCTTAATTCTACGCTAATCTATTTACACCAACTTACACACTATAATTTTTTCATTCCTTTAAACTTATAAACTAACTTATAAATTAATATAATACAGACGCCGATTAATTATTTAACGGCATTTAAAAAGGATATTTAACATCTTTGGATTCAATTTATTACACATTTATATATATACATATATACGCTCATATATATGTATATATATATTCATATATTTAAACGTTTCATTATTAATAATTAAAAGTAACGTTCATTAAAAAAAAAAAATAAAATAAAATAAAATAATATAATGATTAGACAAATCAATTTGAATTTCAAACTGATTTAAATTTGTTCGTCTTGATATTTATTCAGTACTAGAGTAAAAGCAATCAGTATATTTTATTTTATTTATTTATTTTTTTCATACTTTTGTAGGCATTCCCTTTCCTTAAATCACTCGCCCGTAATTATCTAAATGAATACACATTAGTCGTAATATATATTCATGTACATATATGATGAATTGTCGGGTACGTGACACACAGGAAATATAATAGATCAATGCGTGTTATGGTCCGGAGTACAAGGAAGCACTAAATAACATGCGGTTATTATTTATTCGCATTTTTTTTTATAATTTTTAAATATGTATATATATATATATTTGTATATATATACTCTTGTTAAATTCTCTTATCAATTTTATACAATCACTCATAGATATGTCCATCCGTTCACTCGTCTGACTACTCATCCACTCAATCGAGTAAAAAAAATAAATAGTAAAAAATAATTAGTATAAAATAATAAAATATAAACAAACAAACAAATGAAGGACGGTCAGGATTAACTGGTTCAATTAGTGGTCTTTAATTGTTGATTGCAGATCGATGATTTACACTGCCGACACTTGAGCTTCGTCGTCATCTAGAACAAATTACCGCAATAATTAATTATCATTGTCTTTATTATTGATGATAAATTTGTTTATTGTAAATATATGAAAAATTTTCAAGGATGGAGGTAAAACACTTACTGGTATATTTTTAATTGTGAGTAATTTAATTACAATGAGTATGCATGCAGACTAAGTAAAGCATCAAGAGCCAGTTTTTCGATCCGATGTTTAATTAAATGGTGATTTTTATGCATGTAAATATTTGGGTATTTTTGTTACTATTGATGAGTGAATCTGGGATTTAAAAACTGGCTCTGATAAATAGCATCACTAATTACAAAAAAGGTGTACTGCAGTAAAGGAAAAACGTCAATTATTTAAAGGAAGTAGAAATTAATTTTTTTTAATCAACTTAGAATTGGTTTGGAAAAAAATTAGAAAATTTAATTTTTTGAACTAGAAAATTAAAAAAAAATTTTGATAAATTTATGGGCAGTGAACTTAAATAACCTGGGGTAAAATAGCAAAATTTTCAAAAATTATTACAAGAATAAAAATTTTGATAGAAAGAAAAATTTGAAAAATTGCGGGAATTAATTTTAAAATTTTTAAAAAATAAATATTAATTTTTTACTGATACTGAAATTAGCCGACGTCCAATAATTTTTAGATTTTTTTTTGTACAGTAAATTATTAAAAAAAAAATATTTGAAAAAATTGCACCTATAGTTTTTTAAATTTTCTACTTGTGCATATTTTTAGTTTTTTTTTTTTTGTAATTGATTTGTTTAAAAAAAATCCGAAAATTGTCAATCGTCTGCTAACTTCAGGATCGTCTAAAAAATTTATGATACTGAAGTCAGCCGACGTTTAATAATTTTTTGATTTTTTTTTGTACAGTAAATTATTAAACAAAAATATTTGAAAAAATTGCACCTATAGTTTATTAAATTTTCTACCTGTGCATATTTTTATTTTTATTTTTTTTTCAAATTAAGTCGTTGAAACAAAAATTCAAAAATTTTTAACTGTCTGCTAACTTCAGGATCATAATTTTTTTAAATATTCGTTGACTTAAGACTTTTTTTATTTCCGCCCTTAGAAAAAATAAATTCCTGTCGGCATTTAAAAAAAAAATGAAACCCTCTTTGCATTAGTAATGAACTTTAGCGAAGTAAATAAATAAAATAAATGCAAAAAAAAAAAATATAAAGAAAAATTAGTAATTACTTATTCCGTAGTGTGTTAAGAGTATATAATATCTTGTGTGTCTTCTATACAAAGCAGGCATCAAATATATTAAGTGTGCAAATGCTGACTGTGATGTTTGTCTATATATATTCGCAAGCATTTAGTGCATCCGATCATTTCGCGATTGTAAATGCGAGGTCATGAGTGATAATATTATGCACAAAATACCTTACATTATTATTATTATTTTATCCAACTCTTGTAACAAATAATAAAGAGTAAAATTAAAATATATGAAAAAAAGTAGACTAGACCAGACTAGACCAGACAATAGAGTAGTGGAAAATAATAAAAATATATATAAATAATGAATAAGGAATGACGTTAAGTATCATTACCCTCAGAATAAATAATAAAGAACAAAGTTGCTGCATACTCAGCAAAGAATAATAGCGGGAATAACGATAGTTTACACTCGGATGGCCATCACCTAACGGATTTTTGTTATAGACTAATATTTATACGATAGAATATAAATATATGCTGATGGTAATTATTCGTTACCGGAGCGTTAGCTCGCGAAAATAAAAAAACTATCCCTGACGCTAAATATATGAGATTTATATATATATATACTGAGATGAACGTGTTATAAAAATGAATGATAAATTATGTGAAGTAAAAAAACATTAATAAGAAGGTTATAAGTGTGTATGTAGCGTTACTGCAGTACCATCTTCGTGGCTGGTGCGATAAGTGACTCCTTCGTGGCTGTGGGCACGACCTAGCCTGTGTAATCTCGCCATCTGAGCGGCAACTTTGTACGCCGGTGGCTGCCGACACTGGCCAGGACCTGCCACAGCTGACCGCTGGATCATCGAATTATTCCCGGCGAGCATAAAGGAAGTCGTGCCGGCGCTATGGTGCATCGGCCCCGGCAGTCCTGATCCAAGTCCCATACCAGCTCCTGTGCAACCTGAAAACCCTTCACTCTGGGTCTTGTTCTTCATATATTTTTTTTTTAATTATAGTATTAAGTCCCTTGTTCAAGCCAGTCACCATGACCATGACCATGACTAAGTCGACAATCGAGAAATTTATTTAAATATTGTTCATTTACTTAATCGATCATCGACGATACCGAGTCACCGAGTAGTCCCGTTTAAGAGGATTTTTTTTTTTTAACAAAAGTATTAGAGCCCGTTAAATATTTTCACACACCAGCAAGTCACCGGATTTTTATTATCGATTTTAAATAAAATAAAATAAAATATTATTTTTAGGAGATTAATTAGAGACCTGGAAAAGCACCTCAGTAGAAAGTAGATGAGAAATAAAATAAAAATAAAAATAATAATAATAATAATTTGAGTAAAAATATGTAACAGCAGTCAACACACACATACACACCTGGACACAGCAGCAGCACCAGCGGCAGCAGTTGTTAATAAAATAAAAAATAATAGAAACAATAAAAGACAAGACGGCAGCACACGAAATAGTACTCAGTCAAGTAGCAAACTTGTATAATGATAATTTACATGGTTGTTAGCGTGCGCAAACTAGCTCTTCAGCCAAGCGATTATGTTTACGTCCCACAAATGTGTTACGAGTGTAAATATGTATATGTTTATGGCTGTGTAAATTCATAATTCGGTGCGTTTAATAAACGACGCGTGATTAATGACAAGTTATTATTTTATGTAAGTGGAGATGATGCAGCCGTAAGGTGTAAATTTTAGGATGCATGCCGGTGGACTGTCGACTCACCTCGAGGGGGTGGCGGCGGTGGTTGGGATTGTTGATGATGATGATGATGATGTTGAAGTTGATGGAGATGATGATGATGATGTTGTTGTTGTTGATTATGATGATTATGCGTATGGTTGATTGGAAGCGGAGGTAGCACTGCTACTGCGTGGGGAAACGGAGGCAATCCACCTCGGACCGATCCTGCACCACATTTTATAATAACCCAACTACTCTACTCTGTACTCTTTATTTTTTAGCTTCATTGTTATTAATCACCCAGCGGGGTTTGTTAATTATTTAAACCCGCGGTTTAGATATAGGCAGTTTGAATAAGCGTTCAAGCAACTCGTTTGACAAGTAGACAAATATGTACACCAAATACCATAGAAGCAGTAGAATGACAGATTAACAATAAGCTTTATATATATGTGTATATATATTTTATAATTAACACGCGAATGGCAGAAAAATACAACTGCCATGGGACATACGGTATTTTTTTTTTTACTTTTGGACTCTATCATTTTGACGTGACAATTAAAAATTTAAATTCCAGACAAAAAAATCGTTTTCACGGACACACTGAGAGAAAAATTTTTTTTTGGATCATATATTCGTACCACAAAAAATAGGCTATTGAAAATTTTTAATCTTATATATTTTTGGTGAAAAATTTCAATCTGGTTTTTTGTAATGAGTAGGGACAGAATTTTTGCCTTATTTTTTAAATAAGTAGTTCAAATTTTTGCTATTACGGCGAAAATATTGGCCTAATTAAAAAAGTTTTCGAACAAAAGTTGTAGGAAATTTAATTTTCTAAAAAAAATGTTTCTTATGATTTTTTTATACGATCAATATCTTCGCCGTAATTTAAAAATAAAGATTCATAATGAATGATTCAAAATTTGGGGAGTTATGAAAATCTTAATTTTGAAATTACGGCTTTCTTATTAGTCCTAAAAAAAAATTATATGAGATATTTTTTTTAGAAAATTTAATTTTCTACAACTTTTGTTTGAAAAATTTTTTAACAAGACCAATATTTTCCCCGTAATGTAAAAAATTTCACACCACTAATTATTAATTATTTTTCAATTAACACAAAAATCCTGGCTTTAGTAATGAGGTTAAAGACCCAGTACTCGATCAGCGAACTAGTACTCAATCATTCCATGTATTTGTACATTCATATTTAGTAAATATAAATGTACAAATATATGATACTGAA
Source organism: Microplitis mediator (assembly GCF_029852145.1). Classification (NCBI taxonomy): domain Eukaryota; kingdom Metazoa; phylum Arthropoda; class Insecta; order Hymenoptera; family Braconidae; genus Microplitis; species Microplitis mediator. The sequence goes on along the minus strand of NC_079978.1, from coordinate 2,153,771 downwards.
GTTAGCAGACGTCTAATAATTTTTGGATTTTTTTAAAAACGATAAACGATAAAAAAAAATTGCACTTATAGCTTTTTTAATTTTCTACACATGCATATTTTTAGTCTATTTTTTTTTTTTGTCATTAATTTGTTGAAAAAAAAAATCCGAAAATTGTTAATTGCCTTCTAACTTCAGTGTCATTACAAATACATAAGTAATCAAGTACTAGTTTCCTGATCAGGTACTGGGTCTCTTACTTTAATGTAAATTTTTTTTCTATCAAGAAATTCCTCGCTTTAGATACCGAATTAATGCAATTACTTGAGAAATTGTTTTTCCAAGTGATTTTTTTCCCAGTGCAGAACAAAAATAGATTAAAAAAAAAAAGAAATGATATTTGTGGTGGATGTACACGGAGTCACATACCTTGCATTGATGAATGCCGTCTCTGGGGCGGTGGAGGGCTCCCACCAGCTTCGACGCTGCTCCCGCTGTGGCTATCCAACTGTGTACTGTGACCACTGTCACTGCTCGTCACCGAACCTACGCAGACGTCGGCAACATACTTCTATCACAAGACTATTTCAGCCCAGCCAATACCACCTCTTTCTAATACTTATTACTCTAATCTAATCTAATCTAATCTATTATTTTGATTTATTTTAATATTGGTTATGCTAATATAATAATAACAATAATATATCACTTATACTATCATCATTATCATAAATCAGAGTAATACAATAGTAAATACAGTTTACAGTTAACTAATAGCCCTGACGACAATTTAAAAGCCACATGTATGTCCCATGGTGACAACGTTCGGATCGTTATCTCTCAATGCTCACATATTACTTTTATTTTATTAACATCAGACCTTAAACGATTTAATTCGATTTCAAAAATATATATATATATATATATATATATGTATATATGTTGTGAATGGTATCAAGATGCTAAAGGCTTATAATGTATGACATGAAACATTTAATATGAATATTAATATAAAATAATAATAATAACAACAAAAATATATATTTAAATAAATAAATATATATGAATTGCGTAACAGTTGTGCAACGTGCAGAACAAATATATAAAAAAAAAATAAACAAAATGAATAATAAAGAAACGTTTTAACGTACGATCCGAACCGTGTATGAACGAGCAACGAAAGTGCACCATGGTTCAAGACAAAAGTGTAAGCCGTTCCCTAGTTTGTTAGATTAAGCTAATTATTTATTTATTATATTTTAGTTTATGGTTTACTGGATTCGAGTTGTTAATTATTTACTTTTATCAGCCGCGGTTTACTATTAGATGAGTATAAGTATGTGAATAGTAAATAAATCACGACTTACCACTAGTCAGTGTCTTTCTCAAAGGTTGTAAATTGCTAAGACTAGTGACACTGCTGCTTTCAGCGCTAAGATCAACTGGAGCTGGCAAACCCGAGGGTGTATCGCTGTGTGACCTTTCGTGCATCGGCATACGGCTACCAGAGCCTACTCTTCTGGGCGCACCGGGACTCGGCTCCAGTCCACTCGAGTGCAGAGCCAGGCCTGGTACTGGAAGCACGGGACAGTGTTTGGGTTGGTAAGGTCGGGTTTTGTGTGGATCTGACAGAGCCAGCATCTTTCGTACGGCTTGTGGAGACGCTGCTCCGAATTTTGTACCTGAAATAAATTCATTTCATTCATTTCCGTGATAAAAAGAAAGATATCAATGAAATTTATCAATTGAATACCTTGTATACTTTTTCTGCCTTCACTGGTGCTACTGGCACTACTAGTGGTAGAGAGTGTGGGTGAGGGATGCCGTCTACCTCGACTTCCTGACAGAGGAACTGCCGCAGCGATAGCTACCGCGCCCGCATGTGGCTCACAGTCAACTGACAAAGCGTGCAAACGTTCCTCATCTGTGGTGACCTTCATGTTGGCCAAGTAAGCCTTGACCCGTCTCACCATCTGAGCTTCTTCAAACATTTTTTTCGGATTTGGCGCCGCTGCGGACTTTTTGCGTCGCTTTACTGTCGCCGTCTGCCCGCCCTGATTGCCCGTCGTCATTTGATTGAGCGCGACCATCGCGGAACTGGGAGGCTGTCCCCCGCGCTCGAGCATCGTCAACAAATCGTACGGCGACGAGCACATATTTGTCAGTGCCCTCACTTCCTTGGCGATCATACGCAATTTTTCAAAGTTCACGAGATTTTCGACTCTCGAATCATTTCCCAGATGGATGAACGTCAAATCCTTTTTTACGACCGGATAAAATGGAATTATTGGAGGCTGTGTCTGTTCAGAAGCAACCAGCTGACGATATTTGCTCATATTTCTGCTTGGATCCATAAGTTCTTGGAGATCACTAAATAATCTTTGATATTTACTGGGCAATTTTTCCCACGAAGCGCGCAGACGTGATACTGCGCCGTGGCCAAGTCCCGAGACGATAGCAAACATGGAATTGAAATTTTTACATTCTTTACATTGACGTGCTATCTTTATAAATTGTTTTATTATTTTACTCCGTCTGACGAGGTTGTGTTCAGAACAAACCTCCGTGACAACCCAAAACATTTCTCTGTTGACTAGTTCCGCGAATTGACTGAGCATCGGGACCCCATAGCGGCTCTTGAGTTCAAATAAATCGTCGACGTACTCCGTGGACTCTATCTGACGGAAAATACTAAAGTCCTGGAGCGTTAACTGGATGGCCACTTCGACGGCGTTTAGTTGTAAAAAATGTACTTGAGATTCTCTGACCAACTCAGGCGCCTGTTCATCAGCGACCAGTGTCTCGGAGATACCGTTGGTCTTTAAATAATACCGGGAACTCAATCCTATTCTCTCGGCCAAATTCTGCAGCTGATCTGGCAGCCTTCGCTGCTTAATCATTCCACCTTCAGCGACACTTACTTCAGCCAACGAGAAATTCGAGCTGCTTTCAGTGATACCAAACTCCTGCAGTGCCAGCATGACAACTTCATGGGCCGTTGTTTCTTTGTGGACAAGGAGATATTTGCAAGTCTGATCAGCTTTGTAAACTTTTAGTACGTGTTCAGGATAATCTGGCGCTCTTAGATCATCGTAACAGTATATCGACGTTAAATCGGGATTGCTGCGAGAATGATAAAGATTTGTGGTATTCTGGAGTCCCGTTCCTGGCGGCGTGTGAGGCGGTGCCAGGGAATCATCAGCATGCATACCGTCGTTGATAATATTCTTTGGCAATATGTTCATTTTCATCAGAGCTTTTTGAAACCGTCGTTTTGGCCCCAGTGTCATGAATCCCTTGTGCTCTTTTTTCGAATCCTTGCACGGCGATCCGTTATTGTCGGGTATCAGGAGAGGCACCCCGCCGACCATCGGATTCAGTTGCCCACCGGGTGTCAGAGGATCCACGTGCGTTGACAGCCTCGCGCGTGGATCTGTTGGTATTCTTGGTACTTCTGGTTTATTTATTCTGCCACGCGGCCGTGGCGAGTTGTCTGGCATCTGTAGCATTTCTTTGAATGCCAATAAATTTGATTTAACGGTAATACTGAGATGCGTTGAGCCACGTAATATTTCAAGTGCCCTCGCGTGACTTACGTGCTCAAAACGCTGGCCATTGACTTCTAAAATTTGGTCACCACGTTTCAGTCCAACGTCTTCGGCCTTCGAGTGCTTGTCAACTTTGGATATAAATATCCCAAATCCACGTTCGTAGCCGCCGAGTATACTGAAGTTCAACACTTCGTCTCTGTTCGGCCTCGCAAGTGTTATATTACGCGTTCTTGCTTTCGCTGCACACGCAATATTCAATAATCTGCAAGAAATATTCATTAAATTGATAAGAATCATCACCATTATCATTGATTTTATAAAAAAAAGTGATAAATAATTTACCTCTGCTGACCCTGCATTTTTTCACGCTCAAGGCCTGCCTCGAATGCTTCTAAAAATTCCATCATCGCTGGATCTGTTTCAAAGTCCGTGAAATGATTATTCACCCAGAGCAGTACGACACGTGCGACGCGATCTTTAACTTGTGGCTGTGCGAACCACTCGAGTAATTGATCAGCGACCAGCAGCGGGCTGTCGATAAACGTCCGATGGGTGAGCAGGAAGTCTTCGACGTACGTCGGGTCCGTAATACTGTTTTCTTCAATAAGCTGAAGCATCAGCCGTTCAGGTGTCCCGCGGATCACCACATGTCCGCGTCGGGTTCCGCCGTCAAGAGCTCCTCTTAACTCGGTTACCAAAATCACCCGGCCATTCTCTTCATGTCGCCTCGTATTTTCTTCCCCTTGATGTTGGATTCGAAAATAATCAGCTTGTGTCACACAGACAAATTGGCAGTCATTGCACCTAAAGCAAATAAAGTGTCAAAACAATTTGTAACTACTTTATCTCATGTTTCTCAAACATCTACACCAACATCTACATCAACATCATCATCAATATCAACAGCAGACTATTTAACTGGTACACAATATAATTTATAATCAATATAACAAGGAAGAGAATTAGAACAAGAAGAAGAAGAAGAAGAAGAAGAAGAAGAAGAAGAATAAGAAAATAAACATTTATTTAAATCAAAGTCAATTGTAATGACAATTAAACGTGACCAGTAATACTATATGCTGTTGAGTACAGAGTCTGAGCAGACAGTAGATTTGTTTACTCACTTGGTTCGCATAACTCCTCGATGTAGCAATCGCTCCATTGTTGGCAGAATTCCAAAACTATCACCAAGATGCAATTGCTCAATTTCACCATTGCTATGTTCTATTTCAACAGCACCATTTATCAGTACACTCCAACTATCTAATTCCTCCCCATCAGTCAGCACAATCATCCCGGCGCTCTCCACTACCGCAAATACCATCACCGCACAGAGTGCACGTCTCACGGCCAAGGTCATGTTCGTGAAGGCCTTTAAATGTTGCGTGAACTCCAGCAGGATCTCGATGTCTTCCTCGGTCCGCTCCGCCGGGTCTTTTTCCAGGCACTCGCGCACGGTATCGCGAACGGTTAGGCTCTGGAACGATTAAATTATTGTTATTAATCATTTAACTCGTCATTCAATTCCATAATAAACTTTAAACTGCGCTCTATGCTCTGAGAAATTACTTTATGCGATTACGGCTCCTACTACTACTACTATAAGTTAAATTTAATACAAGAACTCGAGATAAGTGATCAATTACGTACATCCATGCTCTCAGCGAGATCTTCCTCCTCGTCGCTGTCTACTATCGACTCGACGAGGCCGGAGAAGTCGACCTCGTCGTTGTCTGCGTCCAAAGATCCCTGAACCGATGTCATCGTGTCTGATCCACTGTACGCCGAGCTCGTGTCACTCGAATGGCTGCTTCTGTTTGACTTTTGGTACAGCTCCGGCCTGCCAGTCAGGCCCGGGGCGAACTGAAACAGTAAATAATTATTTAATAACTCTTATACATTCAACAATTAAATAAAAACATGATACTGAAGTTTCCCGACGTCTGATAATTTTTGAATTTTTTAAAAAATGATAAATTTTAAAAATAAAAATATTTTAAAAAATTGCACCTGTAGTTTTTAGAATTTTCTACATGTGCATATTTGTATTTTTTTTTTTTGCGCTTCAGTTGTAGAAAAAAAAATCAGAAAATTGTCGCTTGTCTGCTAACTTCACGATCACAATAATTCATGATACTGAAATTAGCAGACGTCTAATAATTTTTGAATTTTTTTAGAAATGATAAATTTTTAAAATAAAAATATTTGAAAAAATTGCACCTGCAGTTTTTAGAATTTTCTACATGTGCATATTTTGATTTTTTTTTTTTTGCACTTCAGTTGTTGAAAAAAATCCGAAAATTGTCAATTGTCTGCTAACTTCAAGATCACAATAATTTCATGATACTGAAATTGGCAGACGTCTAATAATTTTTGAATTTTTTTAGAAATGA